>NC_135540.1:117433316-117737399 GCF_045843805.1 Urocitellus parryii | reverse complement strand
CAAGAATCAATGTGGAATAGTAAATGTAGATTGCAGACAAATTTAAAGACATACTGATAACAAAGAGATGAAATTTAATTTAAATGTTAAGAAAGGATTTTTTTTTAAAAATAGTTGAAGTGGAAGCAAAACTTGATTAATTGAAATAAAATGTCATTTCAAAAATTCTTGGAGGATGTGGAGAGATGAAAGTTGGCAAAAGTGAACACAATTTAGCTTTTTTTTTAAAGAGAGAGAGAGAGAGAGAGAGAATTTTAATATTTATTTTTTATTTCTCGGCGGACACAACATCTTTGTTGGTATGTGGTGCTGAGGATTGAACCCGGGCCGCACGCATGCCAGGCGAGTGCGCTACCGCTTGAGCCACATCCCCAGCCCACAATTTAGCTTTTAAAAAAGTTTTAACATTGACTGAAAAATACTTATTAAAATATAAAGAAGTAAACAAAGGTTAACTCTACTATCAATATCTAAGTGAGAAACTCCCAAATGGTCAAATTTGCCACTTGCAAATTTGGAATAATATAAAGAAAATATGTTTAATTAAAATAAGTATGAGGATCATCTTGGCATCAATATCTGTCAATTTCTTCGCTGTTTTTCCCCCAAAAGTGTGCATTTACTCCCAGTGGAGTGAACATATTAAATCAAAGCAATCATATAGGGATCTTTCCCCAATCTGGTATAAGACAGTATTATTTTTAGGGTCCCTAAATCAGTCTAGACCACTAATGTATGGCTCACTTCATGTCCTTTCTTGCCAATGAGGCTCAGGATAAAAGGTCTCAGATTACCTTCCCTTTTCTGCTCAAGTTCTCCTATCCAATAGGCTCTGTCCTCTATGCCCTTCTCCTGGGTCCCATTTACTCTGAATAGCACCTTACTCTTTTTTTAAGTGTGTTGGACACAATACCTCTATTTTATTTATTTTTATGTGGTACTAAGGATGGAACCCAGGGCCCCCCAGGTTCTAGGTGAGTGGTCTACCATGATTACAGCATTTGCACATATATCCAAATCTAGAGATAATGCACTGTCACTCAGACTCCCGTTTGCAATCAGCTCTTCTTATTTTTCTCTTTTCATCCTCTTCTCTTAAAATATCTGCTATTGCTAAGACAGCTCTACCTTTGTTCTTCAAGTATGCCTTGAATTCCTTTCCTCTCAGTTCTTATCAAGGTGCTTCAACTTGCTGGAATGGAACTTGGATTCCTGCCCTTGCTGGAATTCTAGGACATCTTCTCTCCTATTTATCTATTTCATTTAATGTGATAATCCTGAAAAGTACTTACTACCATAATGGCAGAATTTGTATAGCACTTAACACTACCCCCTTGTGTATCCTTTATTTTTTGTATGTTTTCTGATGCAAATCAAACATTCATCTATAATCCCCTTGAGGCGGGGGTATATGTATGTTAATTCACTGTTTGCATTGTGCACTTCACTTAGTTGTAGTTGCTCAATAAATGTTAACAAATGTTAAAAGGGATTTCTTTTTTTTTTTTGTACTGGGGATTGAACTCAGGGGTACTCAACCACAGAGCCACATCCCCAGCTCTATTTTGTATTTTACTTAGAGACAGGGTCTCACTGAGCTGCTTAGTGCCTGTCAGTTGCTGGGTCTGGCTTTGAACTCAGGATTCTCCTGTCTCAGCTTCCTAAACTGCTGAGATTACAGGCATGCGCTACCATACCCAGCTCCTAAAAGGGATTTCTATCAATCTCTTAGCCAGGTGAATAGCATTTGAAAGGAATGTTAAGGGCAAATTAATTTTCCAAAGAGAACTCCAATTTTAAAATCATATTTGCTATATTACTGACATTAAGAGACTTAATAAAATTTTCTAAGTCCTCCAAGATAAAAAATTAAAAAATAAATATTCTCATACATCTAAACCTATCATTTGCTTAATTACCTTTGAGCTACTTATGAAAAAAATTGGAGTACTAAACATAGAAAATGAACAGATCAAAGATTTTTATTTCAAATTACATATATGTGTATATTTATGTTCTAATTATATGCAATAATATTTTGTTACTTAAGATATGTCACCAATAAGATCTACTAAATAACCAATGAGGTAATTCTTCAGTGTGAAAGTTTGTGATTCCATTATACAAATAAAGAAGAATTGACCATTGTGAATTGTCAATATCTCATAATTATGACTCCTTTGTTTATTTGAAGAGATACACAAGAGAAGGAAGGATCTAGGCATAGAGCACATTTGCTCACATGGAAGAGACTGGCAGGAGGGAACAGGTGGACCAGTAATTAACTGAAGTTTGTATTAACATGTAGAACACAGTATTTAAAGTTATCTTCATTCAGGTTTCTTCTAGTAAGTATAGCTTCTCACAAGCGAGTGAACTACCGGGTGGAGATATCTAGAGCAGTTAGAACTCCTGCCAAGCCAGCACATGGGCCCCTTTTCGATACTGCGGCAGTAAAGGAAGAAAGCACAAGCCCTAGACTTGGGCTCAGGAGCAGGGTCCTGACCTGGATAATGAATGGCCAGAGCAAGGGAAAAAGCCAGAAATAACGAAGACTCCTAGACGGGGCAGAAAGAAGCAGCAAGCGATGGAATTTAAAGGTAAATTATAGGACTTAATTCTTAAACTCAGAGGATAAACAACATTTTTTTTCTTTTTCCTCATTGGCTGAAGTCTGCTACTAGAACCATTAATTATGGTTTTATTATAGAAATCCATAGAAAGAAATACCAAGAAAAGGGGCAGGCATCAGACTTCTAGTTCTATTAGGAAGTATTGCCTTTGGGTATATTACTTCTGTAGGGAAATACCCACTTTTATCTTTAAACTTGTGTCATTTGGAAGCTGACATTCAGATTTGCTTGATAAAGGTGAATTATATTTCATTTTGACAGTTGTAACATTAATTTTTCAAGGAGTGCTTTTCAACTATTGATCGCATTTCAGTGGAAAAGAAGTCAAGTTTTCTATATATATATGCTCACATTTTTATAGGCATTATGTTTTCTGTTTTGCATTTTTAGTTGTTGATAGGCATTTATGTTGAGATCTCTGAAAACCTCTCAGATTTTGTCCTTTTAAAGTTTCTCTACTTCTTATCTTGTCACATCAAACATGATACAAAATTTTAATAGAAGATGAGTATTTCATTTACAGGCTTCCACTTCACTGCAAAGACAAAATAAATACTTTAGAGCAAAACATCAGCTAATACAATATTTTGAGTGTCCTGACAAAACAAAGTTTGAGGAGTTCATTGCAGGAGAAAAGCACAATAATCCAATATCCACAAATCTTGGTTCTTCTCCTGTTGTATCATGTTGGGCAATACACTTAAAACTGTTTATTTTCTTTCTGATGGTAAAAGAATACCAGTTTTTTGACCTAATCACAGGGTTGTGTTGAGATGCATGAGATGTTAATAAATGTATTTATTAAATAAAACAGAAGGTTATTGCTATCATAAGAAATCCAAACATGCTAACACTGAATACTACAAATTACAGAGAAGACAACTTCTCACCAAAATAAAGAGCTAAAATTATACTTCTTGCTGACAGGGACCCATGCTCTTTCTCTAGTACCATAAAAACCTCAGTGTTGGAGCTGTGGTCTATGCAGATCTAATGTACCACTCTTCTTTGCTCCCTCATTGTATGGTTGAGTTCGTCTTGGAGTCTCCCTTACCTATGGGAAAGGGGTCTGCCAACATTAACAAATTCCTCCTTTAGTTCCCATGGAAAAAAATATCGGCCATTGACCCCAAAACTATTTCTTTTGCAGGAAAGTGTCCTAATTTTTCAAAACAAAGCACAGCTCACACCCACTATTAATAAGCAGGAATTTACTCAAAAGATGAAAACTCTTTACTCCCTTGAGCTAGAGCTTCAGTTTTTTTTTTTTTTGTTTGTTTGTTTGTTTTTGTTTTTGTTCTTCCAGGAATGATGTGTGCATTTCAAGAGTGACCTTCTGGGGAGAGTGCCTTTGCTACAAATTGGCTTTCTTAATGAAAACTGGGGTTTGCTCTGTATAAATAGGTTGTTTACAGCTAGTAGTAGAGAATGATCAGTAAAGTAAAACAAGGAACAGCTAATATCAGCATATCACAATGGTCAACTCTTGTTCTGATCATATGTAGAAGGAATTTACAAGCATACTTTGGCAGTAAAAGGGAAGCACAGAGTTGAACCATTAAAATGACGTTTACAGGTTCTGAATATGTGTCTTTTACTTTGAGAGCAGGCTGCAAGGAGCAAAGGGAGCCTCAGGGTTCACATACTCATAAATGACAGAGAGACTCAGATTATGGAAGCAAGACTGAGAGCTCCGAGTCCATGACTAAGTAAGGAGAAAAGATAACATTCTGGCCAGAAGAATACTTAGAGACATTATGTTATCTCCTAGGGAAAAGTTTCCTTCCTTTTCAGATTTCATGAACTGCTTATTTAGAAATATCTGAGTGAGTTCTTTATCTAAGAAAGAGATTCAGGCAAAGGAAAGGGATGTTCCACTTACCCATTTTTGCATAACAACCCAACTCCAAAACTCTGTGACTAAAAAGACATCCATTTTGTTGCATCTCCTTGAATGGTAAGTCAGAACATGGGTAGGTCTCAGATGAATGATTCTTTGGATTCATCTAGCATGTTCTAGGACACTCCATGGACTTTGTCTGTTGCCTGGGTAGGTCTAGGAAGTACAATACTGCTAGAATAGCTGGAAAGTTGGTACCCCTGGAGTCCTTCCCTTTCTCTCCATGTAATCTGAGGGCACCTGCTGGTCTTTTGATGATGACTTCCAGTTTCTTATTAACTGGACCCAGAAAACAACCCACTATTAATTCCAGTATATTCTAATAGTCAAGTAGTTGCAGAGCCCATTCAAATGGGATGGGGGGGGGGCGGAGACTGGAGAGAGGCATGGAATCAGATCAACCTTCAGGCAAAGAGATTTATTAGAGCTAATAGTTTGGCAAGGTCTGAATTAAAGCTTCAACCTGCCTAGGGAAAGCCAAAGGAGTTTCTTTAGGGTCTCATAGGGACGGTGAGCAGTTTCAGGACAAGGAAGAGCCGCTCAGAACAACTGGCATTACCAAATTAGGGTAAAATATGCATTCAGCAGTTTGTGCTTGGGCAGTTGCTTAAAGGGTCCCAAAACCACCATTGAATAAAAGGAGAGGATTTTACAGAACAACGGGCTCCAGTGAATATGTGGACTTTGGTATGTGACACAACCCTCAATGGGAGAAATCTCAAGGAGTTTGTGACCATCTTTAATTGTCATGTAGATGGAATTCTTGCTAGTATCTCTTATTATTGGGAAATCGTGTTCTCCAGAAAAATTGCCATTTTGCAGTTTTTCTTCTTTGAGGAAAGTATTGAGAAGAATACTTAATAATCAACTTAAAATGAGCAATATAAATTATTGTCTTTTCCTCACCTCAGTCTCTCTCTCTCTCTCTCTCTCTCTCTCCACTTTATTACCCCACAACTTTCAAACCAAAGTCAATATTTTTAAAAGCACCAGTGGTCCAGGTTTTATTTGTGTCAAAATCCACTTTACATAAGAATGGTTTGCAAAAGAGTCCCTCTTAGAACACAGACAGTAAGAGTTTCTAATTTTAGATCTATTATAACTCAGAAGCAGTCTTTTAACCTCTCTAATTTTTATTTGGATAATAAGCTCTTCCCTCTCTAAAACTTAGAATTTGTGGCTAATTAGTAAGGTAATGTATATTAAATTCTTTTAACTTTTATGAATAAGAAAGTATTATGATCGGGCTCATTAAAATTTTAATTTCAAACATTATAAATTAACATATTCAACTTCAAAAGATATGTTAAAATGTTCAAAATATATAAAAAATGTTAACTGTGCTGTATTCTTGATGATTTTGCCTTATTGTTTCTGATTTAGAACTTTCTTTTTAATTCCTAATGTTCATTTAGATTATTTCAGCCTGTCTTATTCATTATAGATTGGATATATCTATAATTTGGGAAGTTTTCTTCAATGCTGCTTAAAAATTAGGGAAATGCTACTTAAATAATAGAATTGTTTTCCTTCTTATAGTAGGACTTCATTCTGTTCTAACAGAGAATATCTGATATTATACAACCCTGATTTCTCAGCTTTTTAGAATTTGGTATCCCAGATCTCCAATAGATAACAGAATATTTCCAAATTGATGCTTCACTGATATCTAAATCCATGGGTGGAGAAATATCATCTTCATAGTGACCAGAGTTCAAGACAAAAACAGAGTCTTGGCTTCTACCAGTAGGTAGGGTCTGTCTAAATTACAGCTCTGCAGTCGAGAAAGCCTGTTGGGGTGTTAGCAGCTCTCAGTGGTGGACTACATACCCCCCTAGTTTTGCAGAAGACCCCAGCAGCTCACTGCCAATTTCTTTCTGTGTTCTTGTCTTGCAAATTCAAAGAATAAAATCCACAGATGAGGTACAGTGATCATAAAAGAGTAGGACTTACTCAAGTGAGAAGAAAAGAGACAGAATGCCCATAGAATGAGAAGAGAACTGATAGAGTCTGCCCCTTAAGTGTATAGTATAGGGGCTTACATAGCTACTGGGTAGATTTGCGGACAGGGTATTGGAAAAGAACTAAGGTTATGGGTCAATATCTATGCTAACAAGGTACAGAAAAGGTTCTAAGACTATTGGTTCAGCCCACAACCTTCTGGTTGGTTAACACTTGAGTCTTTTTCTTTCTTGGGTCCATCCCATCTTCCTTTTCCTGCTGCCCCAGGACAAAGTGGACTGAAATGTTTGGAATGTTTCTACAGACTAGTTTCATGGAGCAGCCTGTTCATTTAGAGAAGCCTCTTTGTGCATAGGGTTGGGGTGGGGTGGGGGTCTCAACACTCTGCCTGTTTTACTCTCTGTCCTATCTTATTCAAAATTTAATAGGAGTTGGAGTAGTTGGTTGGATTTTTGGCCTTGGAACATGCCTATAACACTCTTGCCCAAATGTCAACCTGTTCATTCCCTTCACCTATTTTATGTTTGACTCATTTGTCACCCAGTAAGATTTACTCTTACCAGTCTTTTTTAAAATTCCATCTTCCTGCACATATCTAAATCCAAGGGTGCAGAAATATCATCATTATAGTGACTTCAGACCTCTCTATTCTGTTCTACTTCCCTTTTTCCAGGGTTACTTTACTGGCAACTTATTCTATAGAATTTACTTATTTATTAGTGTTTATTTTGTTTCTCCCTGTCCTTTCTGTAATGACATGCCATGAATGTAAAGGTTTTGTTCACTGATGTACTGCCACACCCAGAATAGTGACTGGCATAGAATTGGGCTAAATTACTACTCCTGAATTATTGAATAAACGTTAACTAACCTTAGTAATCATCAACATACTATGCTTTACAGAAGTATATGTTCAAATGAAATGAAAATTATAACGAGATATTTCAAGTGATTTTTGTTTTGTTTTGTTTTGTCTTCTAACAGTTATTTTCAGGGCTCCTTAGAGATAGTGTTCATTCCAGGTTGGGCAAAGGAAATGTACAAAATTAGCCTGGACTGTTTCATGCAAGAAAGAAAGGAATCAAACAAGTGCAAATGATATCTTATCTAAATGATAAACAATTCAATTTTCCATGGCTATCATCAATCTAGGATGGAATAATTTGAAGATTCAACAACATTGAGTTTATTTCTTTTAAATTTATCTGTTCTTTTTAGATATACATGACAATAGAGTACATTTTGATATATATACATGGAGCATATCTTATTCAAATTATTTGGTTTCTGGCATCATATTAGACATTCAAGGAACTAGGAATTTTCATAGTAAAGAAATGTTTGGAGAAACTGAAATTAATCACTTTTCTTGGACCTCACAGAAAACCGACATTGAAGAGGAAAACTGTTTCCCTGAAATCTGTAGAGTCAGAGATCCAGAGAATCACTCAATAAGATCTTTTCTATATAGAATCTTTGGGAGCCATGAACTGTAGGAAGATTTATGTGGTAATTTTAACAAACTGATGAATGTTGTGGAATATTATGAGAATGGAAACTTCCTGTGGGTCATAGTCTTCTTGGAAGCCCCAATACTTTCATGGATATTTCCTTCAGGAACTATATTTTCTTACAGTAAGCATCTGAAAGATGTCCTCCTGGTTCCAGTGTATGTGTGCAGAGAGTAAGCACTGTGAAATGTTCCATAAGCCTTTATAACAAAAAAATTATTTTCCAGGGAAAAAGTCTATCAGAGCATTAAACCATCTGGGAGAAAGTCATTCCTCCCACACAAGTCCTTTTTAGACTTTGTAGCAAATATAAAGAAAGAAAACATAACAAATAAAAGTCAAGGTTTAAAGTAAATTGATTGGCAAAGCTGCAGCCAGAAAAGAGAGCAAGATATAAAAGAAAAAATAAGCTATTTCACTACAGAACAATTATGAAGATCATAAGCCAGAGACGTATATCTATGAAAAGACTGAGATTTAATCGTATGATTATAGAATTCTTCCCCTTCCAAGCATCCTGTCATCACATTAACAGAGCACTGGTGTCATAACAGTAAACTATAGCTGGAAGAACTGTAAGACACAGATTCAGTTTCAGTAGGAATATGTAGAGAAACCCCAAGCTAAGAAGAGTGGCATACCCTAGGATACTAGATGAATTTGAAACCTCTGTCACCTGTATCTGCAGTAAACATTAAACATATCAAACAAGAGCAAATTCTTACATAGGTTAAAATAAATCCTCACACCAGAAGTCTATTTAGCTCAATTCCTATTACATTATACAAGACACCCAGCTTTCAACAAAAAAAGTGTAAGCCACAATAAATGGTAAGTCCAAATATGGTAAGAAAAGACAAAGGAAGCATCAGTACCAGATTCAATATGACACAGATGTTGGGAATTATTAGACATTGAATTTTAAAAAGCTGTGATTCATATCTTATAGGTTCTAATGGAAAAAGTAGACAACATGCAAAATAGAGAGGTAATGTAAGTATTGAAGACAGCAAATCTAAGAAAGGAAATGCTAGAAATTAAGTCATTGAATAGAAATGAAGAATTCCTTCAGTAGGCATCATTAGAGTGGACATGGCAAAGGACAGAATCAATGAACTTGAAGCTATGTCAGTAGAAATTTATCAAACTGAAATGTAAAAATTAAAAAAAAATCATAAAAAAACAGAGAATCTAAAAACTATAGAAAATGTTCAAAAACAGTATAACATATTCAGAGGAGAAGAAATAAAATAGAGTGTAGAAGAAATATTTGAAAGAATGATAAACAAAGCTTTACAAAAGGATAGCCATCGTGTTGTAGATTGAAGAATCTCAGAGAATGCCAAGCAGGAAAATACCAACACAACTATACTGTTGTATCTTATTCAATCTGTACAAAAAGACAAGAAAAATCTTGAAAGGAGCCATATTGAGGAATAAAGGGTGGAATATCTTATCTATGGAGAAAATTATGTAATAAAAAAATAAAAAGAGTAGAATACGTAAAGTATTAAAGGAACACATACATACATACATACACACACACACACAAACTTAAAATTCTAAGTCCAGCAAAATTACATTCAAGAGAGAAAAATTAAAATCATTTCAGACAAAAACAGGGAATTCACTCCTAGCATATATGCTTCACAAGATGTGTGCTTCAGTTAGATTTTTGCCACTGTAACCAATATACCTGACAAGAACAATTTGAGGATATGTTTATTTGGTGGGCCAACCCCCTATGTCTTTGGGACCTAAGTGAGGCAGAATACCATGGTAGAAGCATATAGTGGAGGGATGCAGTTCAGGACATGGGAACCAAGAAGCAGAAGAAAAAACTCTGCTCACCAAGGATTAAATATAAACAAATGCATGTCCCCCCAATCTACTACTTCCTCCAATCACACTCCAGCTACCTATAGTTACCACCCAGTTAATCCATATTAGTGAATTAATCCATTAATTCAGCCACAATTTTTATAATCTAATCATTTCTCCTCTGAACATTCTTGCATTATCTCACATGTGTACTTTTGGTGGACACCTCCTATCTAAAACATAACGTGTTAAAATAGGCATTGGGGATTTAGCTCAGTAGCTAAGCACTGCCTAACACTCACAAGACCCTAGGTTTGGTCCTTGATCCTGAAAAGAAAAATAGACATGTTAATAAAATAATACTGAATTCAAGGTGTTGAATCACATCAAACATACAGAATTCATGAACTCAAATGCTACCCTATACACACACACACACACACACACACATACACACGCAACGAAAACATAGGCGTATCTGCTAAAAGTTCTTAAGGCATGAACTCATTTTGTAAATCTAATAATAACTAGGCATCATAGCACAGACCTATAACCCCAGAGGCTCAGGGGGCTGAGGCAGGAAGATCATGAGTTCAAGGCTAGGCTCATCAACTTAGCGAGACGCTATCTCAAAATAAAAAATAAAATGGATCAGGGCTGTTGCTCAGTGGTAAAGCACTCCTAGGTTTAATCCCTAGCAGAAAGAAAGAAAGAAAACCTAATAAATAAAAACAAAAAATCGATCATTTATATTGCCTTTACTGAACCAACTATTTCAATATAAGGAAAATGGCTGATGTGTGAAAATTGTTCTTTAAAGAATTATTCAAGCTAATAAATGCAAAATACCTGATAGAATTATAAAATTATAATCTTGTACCACCTAATGAAATAATAGAGCTTGACAATTATGATCTACTAAAACCACTAAATGAAATTTGACAGGGAGTTTCTTAAAGATCTCTTGGCATTGTCTAAATCCACTAATTGGTTACAGCATCACTAAATGTGAGAGAACGTTGTATCATGTGACTCATACCATGATATTATATGAAACTTTCTTGTTCTCTTCCCAACTGAATTCAAATCTAATTAAACCTCTAGATCTAACTACCAGTATTCACACTTCTTGAGTGATAGTGGAATAAGATAAATTACATCCCTGGAAGCAATAAGCCAAATTTAAGATACACTACAAGGATAAATGACCTGATGTCTTCAATAAATCAATGATATGAAAAAACCAAGAAGAAAAGCAATGTGTGGACCTTATTTGGATTCCGATTTCAGCAAATTAACTCTAATAAAACAGCTTTGAGACACTCGGATCAATATAAATACAGATTGTTATTAATGGAATTAAAGAATCAGTTCTAACTTCAGATATTATTTTAACACATTGCTTTTAAAGAAGATTCTTAACAGTTAAATCCATTTTGAAGAACTTCTGGAAGAAATGACATGATACATGGGATTTTATTTAAAATACTTTAGCTTAAGAAAGTGGGAAGGGGTGGTCAATGAAACAAGCCGATGGGAGCATTGATAATTATTGTGGCTGGATGATGGACATATATGGAGATTTACGATGTCCAGAAAGAATTTCCTAAGTGATTCTTTTCAATAGAAGAAACGTGAGTGGTTATGATCTAAGAGTTTAAAAGTCAAGATACGATTCACCCATGTAGGTAAAAGGCACCTTATAGTAGTGAGAAGACTGAAAATTAAATAAGTGAATTCCACATTTCTATAACAATAAAAATGAATAAAACTTACTTTTCACTAGGTGAATAATATTCACAGGAATGGAGGATTCTGAATAGCCATATCCTGCTACTCATTATGATGGCTGAATGTCCCTTCCAAAACTCAGGTTGAATTTAACAGCCAATGTAATGACATCTGGAGTTGGGACCTTTAAGGTGATTGATTAGGAATATTAGTCAGCCATAAAATGAATGAAATTGTGTCATTTGCAACAGCATTCACAGAACTGGCAATCATTATGCTGAGTGAAATAAGCCTGGCACAGAAAAATAAGAGCAGTATGATCTCACTCATACATGGAATACAAAAAATTTGATCTCATAAAAGTTGAGAGTAAAATGGTTGTGACCAGAGGCTGAAGTGAGTTTGGAGGGGGACTGTAATGGAGAAAGGTTGACCAATAGGTACCATGTTATAATTAGGCAAGAACTAGAAATGCTGGTGCACTATTGCACAGTAGGATGAATATAACTGAAAATAATATGCTGCACATTTCAGAAAACTAGAAGAAAAGATTTTCAATGCTTTCATCATAAACGATAACTGTTTGTTATTTAAGTAACCAAAAAATTTAATTTAAGTAACCAAAAAATGTTTTGAAAACATTACATTATCCCATTAAAATGTACAATTTTTATGCTATCATGTGTCAGTTAATTTTTTTTTCATTAAAAAGAAAGAGATAATGAGGCCAGGAAAGCTCCACCCTCATGTGTGGGTTGAATGTGTTAACAGAAGGCTTTCAGGAGCAGGCTGCCTTCCATACATCCCTCCTGCCCTCTGGAGAACACAGCATTCAAAACACCTTTTTGAGAACAGAGACTGGGCCCCCACCAGACACCAGCATTTGCATCTTGGACTTCTCAGCTTCCAGAACTGTGAGCCAAAAAATTTCTGTACATGGTAAAATATCCAGTCTGTGGTAATTGGTTATAGTAGCACAAGCACAGACATCAGTGAACACAGTTTAACTTAAATTTTCATCTAACAAATAACATATTACTTTCAATAGCACTCATCAGGGACAAATGCATTTTAATGAGTCAGAATAAAGTACAAGTAAAAAATAATAAAATTCTAAAGGCAACTCTCAGCCTTCAGAAAATGAAGAAAGTAAGGATACATAGAGTCTTGAGACCCCTGGCGATGTGAAACTAGTCAAAGAATGAACCTGGAAATTCCTGGGATAATTTCAAGCATGAAGTCATGAAGGTACATCCCAGAGGGAAGAGAAATGAAGAAATATCCCATCTAATAAAAGTTCTAGAACTCCATGTTGTGCAAGGCCAGGTTAAAATGAACAAATTTCTTTGTTATATTTTTTTCTAATTTTTAAGGAGAGATTCTAATACAACTAGAATGTAAGACAATAAACTAAAAGATATAGGTATATATGTAGATTCAGATACAAATATATACAAACTCTTAAGTCAGATATATATATATTTTGACATTCCAAAATAAATGTCATAATTACTGAGTAATTACATATTTTATGTTTGCATGTTTGCTTGTTCCTTCAGTGTTAGCTGTTGAAATTATGTCCAACAGAGACATTCATTTTAGGTTTTTTAAATTGGGAAAGTCCCAACACTATTATAGGCTCAAGAGTGAAATGAATTACTCATCTATTTCTTAGCAACCACTTATATAGCCTAAAATGCTCAGTAAGCAGAAGTAGAAACAATTGTTTCAATAAACTTCAAGCAATACTTTAATTGGGTCCATAAAGGAGAGACAAAAAAAAAAGGAATAGAAAGGATGTAATATGTTTTCTCACAGTGTTTCTCATATACTCACCCTGACCCAAACTTATTATGAGCAGATAATCATAAAGTTTTCATTCTGATGTAATCTCCTTGGAATTCTTAAGGTCAGGAGTACAGAATCACAGAAGAGAAAATTTCATCTCATGGGTTAGAATCAGAAGAAAAAGATTTTTTTTTTCATAGACCCATAATACTCTTTGTTCCAGACTACGAGCATTAGATTTTATTTATTTAATAATTCATATACTGCTTCATTCCAAAAACTATTTGAGGCCATACATTAGATATCTTCTCTTTGAAACAATCCTAAAGCAAAACAAAAAGCTCCATTTTGGAGAGCAGAGATGTGAAAGTTAGAGGGAATTTTCACAGGATAAGAAACAAATGCACAGATGAATTTGGAAATATTCAGAGACTTTCAGTCTTTTTATTCCTTGTTTCTAATTCTGAATTTTTTATGAAATGACCAAAAGTGATTCCCTGTTTTTTCATTCTTTTTGAAAAGATTTTCTGAGCTAAAATTTGAGCCCTAAGTGATTTCTTAAAAAGACTGACTGTTTCATATTTTGAAGTATCTGAGAAAATTAAATATATATTAATTGAATAAGTTATAAACCATGATCTTCAAATATCATTTTTAGATGGAAAAAAACTGAATAATAGCTTAAGGATCTTATTAGCTGAACACTAAGATTAAGTTCTCAGCTTAAAAAAAAAAGTATAATGTATAGTCCTAGCCCTCAAAAAGTACAAACACTATGTTTTTTCTCATATGTATACACTACATGTACATTTGTTTCTGCCTTCCTTCATTCTTCTTTATTCCTTTTGTTCCTGTCAAACAAGTATCTTAGTCAACCCATATTAAAAATGTATTGAACATCAGTGAAGAGAAATAAAAAAGAAGAATAGGGGAAATCAAGAGTCAGATTCAAATCACCTCTTAACTTGAGCCCCATTTCTGTCCTGACCAGGCCATCCCAACCCAAGCCCTCTTATCAGCCTCCCCAGATATTCTCAGGGCAGCCTACCCTCAGTTCAAGCCTCCTGGTTTTCAGCTTTCTTCCTCACTTTTTCTCTCTTTGAATGTTGCCTGGTTTTTAGTAGCTAAGTCTGAATTTTGAATTATTTTGTTTTATTTGGGGCAACATTTCATACAAGTTGTATCTTATACGAATACTCGAAAGTTTTGCATTTTGAAGTATTTCTGGTTTTCTAGGCTAGAACAGTTCTTGTAATTCCTTGAGAGTTTTCCCTATTAAGAAGGTTTACATGAAATTCTCTGAATGTCAAAATTATCCTACTAATCTGTGTATTATTTTCATATGTATTCTATATATTATACTCTCTATCATCGTGTATCTATAAATATAAAGATATCTCAGGGGTGAGTTTATTTCCAATATCAGTCATTTAAACAAGTGGTTACCGTTCATACTGGAAGATTAAAGTGGAAGTACAAACTTATTATATAACAATTGAGAGGTTAATCTCTCTTTCCTGCACTCTCCAAGATGGATGCAAGATGGCCATGACCCAATGCAGAATGTAAGAGACACAGCATAACCTGGCTTCTTCTTGGGGGTTCATGTCTAGAAAGATGAAGTCAATTAGTCTGGGACTGAAAACCTCTTTCTTATAATTATTCAAATTTCTAGTAACTGCACTATTTAATTTCTGCATATTATTGTGTGATATTTAGTTAAATGTGTTTGGAAGTGCCAGGCTCTTGAGATTTTGCTGAAAGGTATGAGAAAAGAATCATGCTATTTAAAGTGGAGCAATTCTGGAAAACCCCAACAAGAGATAGCACCCAGAGGAACGGTACTTCTGTCCCATGGCCAGCTGTCCTGATCCACTGAGAGTCCCTTGAAGGGATCACCTACGTGGTTCTGAATCTTATCATAAAGCAAGTTAAACTTCCTTACACCTGAATTTGTCCGTGTTCTACTGCTAATAACCTGATACTACACACTGGATAGGTTTTAAAGAAGTTTTTTTTTATTTTGGCAGAGAGTTCTGGCCTGAAGCTGAGAGGCTACATATGGTGATGGCCTTCTTGCTGGCAGAGCCTCTAGGTGAACATCACATGGGCATCACATGGCAAGAGCAGGGAACATGTGTGTGTGTCCTGTGCTCACTCTTATGCGCTCTCTCTCTCTCTCTTTCTCTTTACAGCCCCCTCACCCACCCTATCTCTTTATAAAGCTCCAGAATTCAGTCAGGGGCACCATCTTAATACCTCATAATGGGGGCTAAACTCCAACATGAGTTTCAGAGGGGACAAGCCAGGTTCCCACTATAGCAGCTCCCACCCCCATCACTTTTCCCACAGAAATTTTCCCAGACCTGTTCTTCTTTCCTTAAGATTCCTCATCCCCCACTGTTTTAGTCAGCTTTTTTGCTGCTGTGACTAAGGGACCCGACCAGAACAACCGTCAGGAGGAAAGGTTTATTTGAGGGCTCATGGTTTCAGAGGTCTTAGTCCATAGAAGGCCGGCTCCATGCCTCAGGGCTCCAGGTGAACATCATGGCAGGAGAGTGTGGCAGAGGAAAGCAGCTCACACCACAGTTATCAAGAAGCAGAGAGAGACAGAGAGACAGACAGACAGACTCCACTTACCAGATACAAATGTATACCCAGAGCCACGCCCCAATTCCCATCTCCTGCAGCCATAGCCAAGCACTTCAGTTACCACTCAAATAATCCCACTCAGGGGATTAAATCATTGATTGGGTTAAGACTCTTACAATCTAATCATTTCTCCTCTGCACCTTCTTGCATTTTCTTACATGTGAGCTTTTGGGGGACACCTCATATCCAAACCATAGCACCCACTAATCAGCAATATCTTACTAAAGATATTTTATGAATACTATTTTTAATTACTTTTTCTACAATATAACCTCTAAACTTCCCTGTATTATCATACTATTTCCCTTTGTTTCGGATACTGGGAAAGAATACCCCAAGCCCAGTGATTTCTGCTATGCCCTCTACCTCACAGCCCCTTCAATTATGTCAGGCCACTGTCAAGGTTAAAAGAAACAGTGGAAAACTCAATGCAATGGGTATTCTGGAGGCCCTTGGCTGAGCAGCATGAGAGGTCAGGAGACACAGTCTAATGCTCTTTAGCCTCTAGATAATTGAGATGTTTCACTGCTGTTAGGGAGTGGAACTATGTACGTGGCAGGCACAGGAAACTGAATAGGCACAAAAGGAGCTACTCTTATGTGTCCAAAACTTAGAAATAAGTTCAACCTCTGAAAATTAAACTGGCAACAGGAAAGATGTAATAAAGGAGAAACTCTGTCCGTAAACAGCGTCTTAAAAAGCAAAGTTTGTAAGACCCAGTACAGAAAGAGAGTGTCTACCAATCTAGTTAACACATAAACATTGAGCCAGGTAGAGTGGGGCATGCCTATAATCCCAGTGGTAAAGGAGGTTAAAGCAGGAAGATCCCAAATTCAATGCTAGCCTCAGAAACTTAGTAAGACCCTGTCTCAAAAAAAAAAAAAAAAAAAAAACTAAAAAGACTGGGGATGCAGTTCAGTGGTTAAGTGCCTTGGGTTCAACCCCCAATACCAAGAAAAGACATATAGTTATGACAAGTTAAAGTCTAAAATATCCTGTGATTTCCAAGAAATTAATTAAAAGTGTGGTCTATCCAAAGTCCAAAACAAAGAAAAAATTTTAAAGGATACAAAAAGGATCTTATCAGTGTGCCCTCAACTATGTCCAGGGGAAGGACATCCCTCTTATCATGTACATGAGGTCATCAAGAACATCTTCAGAGTCAGAAATGCCATCCACCTCTGAACTGCTGTCTTGCTCTAATCCATATTTACCTACCAACTTCTCAAATATAACTTTGTTTCTTGCATAGACTTTCCAATAGTTTAGATTCTGCCCCGAGGGGCTGGTTTGAGTATTAGGCTCTGCTTCTCAATTACATATCATGAAAAATGACACCATCAATATATGGTTTACACATCATTCTGTCATGAGTTTTGTTTAATGATTGATAGATAATTTATAAGATACTCTGAGTATCCATGACTTTATACCACCATGTCAAAATCTGGGACACATAATACCACAATACATCTTCACAAAAATAGCCTGCCCAGAGGATCCCCACTCTCCATATTTGACATCTCATTTCCCTTTGACTTTCACAACAGATGCCGCAGTCACACTTCTGAACATCAATATTCATATTCTGAGCAGAATAATACTCAAGTATAGAGAGTAAATAAATGACATAAATTACCATCTATTATTAAAAAGTTAGAGTTGTAACATGTAACTGGAAGATTTGAATATATAACCAAAATAGGATGGAAAGGCAGAAAAAGAAATTTCAACAGTGACATTTCTTAGAAAATAAAGGGAGGCATAACCTGAATATAGGCAACAATTTCAATATAAAAAAATTACAGAAGGAGTCAAATGTATTAGTGCTACTTGACAATTCTAGGCTGAATGAAGTTTCCTGTTACATAGAAGAATCACCACTTCTGTCATGCTCACCTCTTCACAGGACCCAGCTATGGGATTTCAGGGACAGGCAGTGTTCATCAGTAGTGTTTGACAGCAAGAGGTAATATATTAGGTGAGCATTTCCCTGAAAGGAAATACAAGAATATGTCTAACATTATTTTCTCAGAGTAGTTCCTAATTTGTGCAATCAAGTTGCCCTTGGCAACTCAGGAAAAGTTAGCTTATCTCCCCGAGTTCAGTATAAAGAAGCTAGTAGAATCTTTGCATGAAATCTGTATTGTCTTGTTAAAAAAAGCACATATCCACATTCTCTTCTAATGCATCAGATCCAATTGCCAAAGCTAATACATAAGGGTGATGAAAAAGGGAAATGGATATTTTTCTTTAAGTTTTAAATAAAGATGTGAATAATATGAGACATTTTTTTTTCTTTTGACATGACAATTTACATTCCTTTCAAACTAGGCATGACGACGGATGATGACAATAGAACAGGGTACCCTAGGAGTAGATGAGTGCTATAATCAGCAAAATGAATTGCACTGTCAGTAATTTCACTGTAATTATAATTTTCACTGCCTATAATGCTGAAGACTTCTTAGAAAACAAATGGGGGAATTTCCAGGGATAGGCAAGTTGAGATTTTGAAGAAAAAAATTAAAATTAGTAAAAGTGACTTCAGTGGAAGACATGTGGATGAAATGAGTGTGAGGCTTCATTAGATCTACTGAAAAATGGAAAAGTGCAATCCATAATATTTGGCTATTATTATAATTTTCTTCTATTTATATTTCTTTCCATTAAAACGCATAACAAGGTGAGATCAGAAAGCTCTCCTCAAAACTTGAAACTTGAATTAGAATGGTAAAATACTTCCAAACACAATTTTGTAATATTTTTATAAAGCTTGGAGTTTTGGCTGAATTTTAGCACCATCATTTAGTGTACAATTGTGGGTTATAAGAAGTAGGAGTTTTTGCAAAAGAGATATCTTTGAGTTTCAATTTTACAAATGAGGTAATAAATCCTTAGTCAAACAAATTTGTTCCTGAGCCTGGATGCAAAGCAAAATAACCTGGGGAGCCTTGAAAAGGTTCTTGGTCCTGATCTTAGATTTATTGTATTTATTTTTTTATTTTTTCTTTATTTATTTATTGAATTTCTTTTTCTTTCTTTTTTTTTTTCTTCCTCCAATACTAGAGATCAAACCTAGGGCACACGCACTACCAACTCTATCGCCAACTCTGATTCTGTATTTCTCAAAAGCTCTATGGAGAATCTTAAGCAATTACCCATGATATGCATATGTGTGCTTGAGACTAAATGTTTCAGTCATACTTACAAAGAAAGAAGAAATATATTACTTATTAAGCATCTGATACCAGGTATTATGTTGTTGTTTCCAAATGCTAACATGATGATTTATCAACTTAAATATCAATTAATCAATTATCAAGTCAATAATTAATGAGAATTAATAACCAATGATAATTCAATGGTTCAATTATCATAATGATAGTGTGCCCTTATGGACACTATAGTGGGTTGAATAGTGTCCTCATCAATATTCATATCTACTCAGAACCTCAAAATGTAATCATCTGGGAGATTAGGGTTTTTACAGATTAGTTAAATTAAGGTGGCATCTTACTAGATTAAGCTGATCCTTAAATGAAATGTCTGGCATATATATAAAAGGAAGGTTACCCATACATTTAAGAAGTGAGGAACAAAAGAGAGTAGAAACCATGTGTAGGTGGAGTCAGAGATTGGAGTGACTCAGCTACAGGCCAGAGAATCTCAACTATAACCCAGAGCTTCAAGAAACTACATGATTCATCTGGAAGAGTACTGCTGACACCGTGATTTTAGACTTCCAGCCTTCAGAATCATGACAGAGTAAACCCAATCTGTGGTTGTGCGTGTGTGCGTGTGTGTGTGTGTGTGTGTGTGTGTGTGTGTGTGTGTGTGTGGCAACCTTAAGAAACTAAGAGACACCCAAAAGCTTGAGAAGTGTGACAGTCTGCCAGGTCATTCAGGCAGAATGAGACAGGGTCCCGTTGATTCCAAGGCACATAACTTCTTGGACAACACTAGCAGAGATTTTCACAGACCAAGATTAGAGCAGCATTTGGGCAAAGTAGAGTTTTAAATGGTCTATATTGGAATGGCCATTAGAGGAAGTTAAAACTGCATGATTTTTGATTCCCTTTGGAAAAACTAGAACAAAAGGTTGGCAGATTGGACCTAAGAGTATATTGTTAATAAGAACCTCAGGAACTTCTCATAGTTCGATACCACTACCTTGAGAGCAAGGGGTCTCTACTGTGACATTCATTTTCCATTTCATTCAAATATGTTCTAAGTGCATGAAAAACAAATGAAGTGACTGTGATATCGTTATAGAAATTAACTTGAAGCCAACATGCACCATATTTCAAATGTTTTTTTTTTCCCCACAAGGCTGAGATGCTACAGATGTTGAATATATTTAACATTCATATTGCTCTTCCATGTATGAAGTGCCATCACATACATTACATCATTTGATTCTCACCCAAACCTTGAGGAAGGATAAGCAGGTGTTATGGTTATTTCTATTTTATAGGAAAAGAGGCTGAGACTGGAGACTTGGAGAAATTCACAAATCGCTCTCCTGTGGTTCATTGCTAGAGCATGACACTTTTTCTATCCTGACATTGCCAAAAAATTAGTGGGGAATTAAGATGAAAAGAACATGGGTGGGAGAAGTGTGATTTCACTGATTTTTATAGGAAAGCAGAGAGAAATCTAACCAGAAAGGATATTTTACTTTATAAAGTCGTGGAAAGGACAGTAGGAAACAAGTGTGAGAAGCCAGAAAGAATTCTTTGTTAAAGAGAATTTCAAAATACCCTGGATGGCACAGACACTCATGTTCTCAGATGCTAGAATTTTTGTCATAGCATATTCAACATTATCCACTCATTTTTAAATCTCCATATATTTTTATACTTTGATTTTTTTTCTAGATTCCAATCTATATTAACAACACTATATAGGAAGGATAATTGAGCTAGTGGAGAATTATCTTGCTCATCTAGACAATGAAGTAGAAGAAAAGTGACTATTTTTCTCTGAAGTAGCTGCCTATCTCAAAAATATTTTTTTCAAAATTATCTCTTCCATTCATTGACCCTTACAGATGCAGTTAAAAATATTTGTATTTTAATCAAAATGCTTCTTTAGTGGTGTGTGTAATAATTTATCTTTTGCTTTAATTGCATCGTTGTTGATAAAAAGTTGTATATGTTGTATGTGTGTTCGATTTTCCCATTGATTTCAGAAAGTGAAAACTAGAAGGAAATATTCAAAGAAAATAAACCACGATGCCAAAACAAAACATCCTAATTGAAAGAAAAAAGTG
This sequence comes from Urocitellus parryii, assembly GCF_045843805.1. Taxonomy (NCBI): domain Eukaryota; kingdom Metazoa; phylum Chordata; class Mammalia; order Rodentia; family Sciuridae; genus Urocitellus; species Urocitellus parryii. The sequence goes on along the minus strand of NC_135540.1, from coordinate 117,716,126 downwards.
AGAGAGAAAGAAAAATGTGGTAGATGGAATATATTAAATAAAGCACAAATAGTTTAGAAAGGATCTGTTTTAATTTGAGTTGAAAAGTTAATTGGCTTATTTATCCTTTATGATCCAATGACAACACATTTTAAATCTAAGGCAAATTAGAGATGAGGGATGATAAAGGTAAAATCTTATTTGTCCTAAAATAATTGGGAATATTTTATTGAAAAAGTTGCTGATTATACACTACTAAAGAATCAATAGTGAAGGTAAGTTGAGACTTAAAAAAAACCCTATATTTTATGGAACTCAATGTACTTGTTAGTGAATTTCATTCAAAGTTAAGATTCTCAGCTATAAGGAACTGAAGTCTTAATATGTATCAGATTCTATAATGTTTAGTGGGGTTTTGTTTTGTTTTTTGTACCAGGGGTTAAACCCAGGGGAACTTAACCACTTAGCCACATCCTCATCTCTTTTTCACTTTTTATTTTGAGACAGGGTCTTACTAAGTCCTTAGGGCCTCAGTAAGTTGCTGAGATTGCTCTTGAACTTGAGATCCTCCTGCCTCAGTCTCCCAAGTCACTTGGATTGTAGTTGTGCTCCACCACACCCAGTTTCTCCACAATTTGTTTTTGTCCTCATTGTATGTAAATCCCAGCATCATTCAAGCAGATTGAACATTCAACAGGATATCTGGGACCTCTCTAATATAAATCATCTGCCTCTTCCCTTAGAGGCTCCAGTTTTTTAGTCTTCTTAACTGGTTAACTAGTTCTTACACTTGAAGAAATAACTACATCAAACTTGATCCCAATGTTATCTGAGCTTTTTATTTTATTTTTTTTTTACATTCTTTCCTTGGAAAGATCATCTATTTCTGTTATTCCCAATACTATCTAAGCCCTATAAACCCTGAAATGTGCATCTATGGTCCTGATACTTCCCCTGAGTGCTCTAGTACTACATCCAGCTGTCAATATGCTATTTCTGGCAGATGCTAAGCACATGAAATGTCCATCACTCTATGTTTTCTCCTCCAAACCCAATGCCCAAAGACTTCTCTAGGTCATGGCAAGACCAATTCTGCCATTACATACAGCAAAGGACCACAGCATTCTTGACACTTCCCTTTTTGTTGCAACCACAATTTGGTCACATGTAAAGGCTTGTCAACTCTTCCTCTGAAATACAGCCCTTCTCTTTTCTCCTAATGCACCATGACCAACTTCTAACTGATCTAACAGCCTTCATAATGACCACTGACAAATTTCACCCTTTACTCAGAATCAGATTGAACAAAATCATGCTATGTGCAAATTAAAAAAGAAATCTTTGCTTAAAAAAATAACATTCTTTACTAGATCTGAAAATTCTCAATAATTTAGCGATTTTCTGATACCATCTTCCTCTGCTCTACCCTTATTTATAATCATGTAATTCATAGTTGATGTTTGTGTTCCTTCAGCTCTCCTAGTTCCTTTCTATTCCTTGGTATTGGCATTGTCTTTGCCTTTCTCTGGGAACACTCCTTTATTCTGATCTCTGTATTTCTTCTTTTTGATCATTCAGGTATTGACTGAACTATTACTATCTAGAAATATCTTCATCAATCCCTTTAGATGACGCAAGTTCTTTTCAACTACTGTCTTCCATATTAGCCTATTTTATCTTTTGCAAAACATTTATCAATGTTCACTATTACCCAATTCATTGTTTGCCTATTAGCTTTTCTTGTCTGTTTGTTTTGTGTTTTTTTTTCTTTTGGTACTAGGGATTGAACCCAGGGCCTTGCACATGCTAGGCAAGCTCCTTACCACTGAGCCACATCCCCAGCCCACCTTTTAGTTTTTGGTTTCCTCCACTGCCTCCCTTCTTCTTGAGGAATGGCCCTGCCCTGTTTGTAGCTAATTTCCAGAACAATATTGTAATGTTATAATAATTCATCAATGATTATCTGTTAACTGATTTATTCCAGAACAAATTAACCATATCTAAATATCGTTGAACTAAAATACATAGAAACACAGGGACTGTTCATATTCTTATTGACATGCCATTATATGTATAAATTTGTTTTAGGGGAGAAAGCATTTCTAGTATTTATTTCTGATCTTCCCTTCCAGATGTTACAGCTACTTCTGTGTTTATTGAAGTGTTCTTTGTTCTTTCTCTCAATCTTTGTTGGGCTTGTGTGTGTGAAAGTCTGGTACAATATATGTTGTGTGGTAATTTTATTATTGTAAATGGAAATTGGTTTTTACTGCACTATTTATCTATCTGGTTAATAGGAATATTATTGGTTCTCTAGCAATTACATTGAATTCTATTATTTCTCATAAAGGAATAAAGGAGCACAGCTTACTTTACAGGGCAGTATTGACTACTTCCTTTATTTATGCCTCTTTTTTTGATGATGTAGTAAAGCTCTTTTATGAACTATAAAGTGTTATATAATGACTATGAATGATTGTTTTCCTTATAATAGCTGTATACTATCTGTAAGTGAAGATATTTTTGTCCCTTCTTTTTAAATTTTCTTTATTTTGGTACCTTATTTTGACAACATGCATATCATATGATATGTCAAGTAATAGTAGAGGTAGAAAAGAAAAAAAAAATTCTAACTCTAGATGTGTGATCCTTCAGCTTTCTCAGTATGGAAATCCTTTGCCTTCCCCTCCACAGTGTCAAACCTCTTCACATGGCAGCTGCCCAGTGAATCTTCCCCAATTGGGTCTGTTTTCCCATTGAACATGGACATGCCAAATTCTTTATGATGCTTCTGTTACACTTAGCTGTATATTAGATATTGTTTGCTTCCATGGCAACTCATAATAATACAGTCAACACTTAAATAATACCTACTCTATGTCAACCCCATCTACATACATTTTACATGATTTATGTTAATTGATGCAATCTTCACAGAAATTCTATAAATTAGGTAGACTTTGTTCTCCGTTTTACAAACAGGGAGACTGAAGCAGAGTAAAACCATGGCACACGTATCTAAGAGGCAGGATGTGAGATTGTTTTCCTATCCCACTTCTTGACACAACTCAAAAGAGTAATGAAAACCACAAAATACAAAAGTTAGCTCTCATCAGTAGAAGTCTAATCCCAGAATTGTGGCAGTGGCAATAGTCTAATCTCTGTGGTTCATTCATTTAATTCTTTTACATAATGTTTATGAGAATTCATCAAGCCCTAGGCATTGTGCTCAGCCCCGCCCCCACCCCTAGATCATGAGCAAAGGGATGGGAATGGGAGGCGGAGGTAAGAAAGCATCAGATCACCTCTAAAATACTGGGTATTTATGCCATATTCGAGGACTGTACTTTAAAAAGATAACACATTGGCACATAGTAAGCAGAGAACTATCACAATAGGAAGAGAATTTTGAACTAACACATAGAAGAAATAGTTGAAATAAGAGGGGCCACTCAGCCTACAATAGAGAAGAAACTAAAATATTCTCAAATCTAGGTGGTCTTGGAGGACAAACTAATCTTGTGGGGGGAAAAACATAAAAGTAACAGAATTAGATTCAACATGGTGAATTACTTTTTTAAAATGCCATTATTCTAAACTCCAATAAGCTACTTGAGGTGGTAAATTTCCATCACTGGAAGAGTGAAAGTTGAGAATGAATAACTTACTACTTACTCTGTGAACTTGTAGAATGTCTTTCTGTACCAAGTTAAAAAGCTCAGTTTCATTAGATGATTTCTTTGGTCCATTCTGAAACCAAAACTATTTTGCTATCTGAAGGGGAAAAAAATGGAGAACAACAGGATTTAGAAACTATGTAAGGTCTGAGATTTACTATTTCTTAGATGCTGGCGGAAATGAAATTCTGGATCAGAGACAGAAGGCTTTATTACTCATGGCAAAAGTAGTAGCAGATTCCCATATTTCTATAAATTCCCTGTGCCTCTCAAGTATCATGAGGTAGGTGTCATGATGGATGCTTGCCTTAGCCGGGAAGGAACAATGAGTTTGAGGGAGTCTCCACTTTCACCGTAAGTGAAAGCACACCTACTCTTTTGCAAAGGGAGACATTACCTCATCTCTCATAGTTTTCACTTACCTCATTCTCCAAAGTCGTTCACTTACAAACTCAGCCCTGAGTGATCAAGAACTACATTCCTGGAATTCCCAGCAAAAATGTGCAAGGACACTCTGGGTGCCTGGTATACTGCCATCCTTAACCCTGACCTAAATGCCATGGTTCATTTGGATTCCTTGGGCATGTCAGAGTCTCTGATAACCAAAGAAGCAGATATTGGGGAGTAATGGTATTTCAGTGGCATAAGTCCTATTTAAAACAAGGAGCAGTGCTAGGTAAAAAAGATAAAATCAGTTTGCTTTTAAACCTATTGAATCCGGATGGAAGTTACATATGTCATCAACCTTCTTGTTTGCATGCCCAAAGAACTAACCTATTTGGTGCAGGCTTATTTATAAGATTTCTAATGGCAAGAAGCACCCATTTTTCAAGTTCAGAATTGCCCAAATCAGCTCTTTCTTATGCAGGAATTTTCATTAGATTGGGGAAAAAAAAGAAAAGAAAAAGAAGAAAAAAAAAAACTCAGAGACCCTTATTGCTTTCAAGAAGATTAAAAATTTGTTCAAACTACATGAGTAGATGAATCAACATTGCCACCTAGTGGAATTATTTATTTGTCCAACAACACAAAATTATATTTTTCTACAGCTCTATCAACTCTTTTCTTGTGTTTTTATCAGCAAAAAATAAGCTCTTTAAAGCCTAGTTTGATCAATTTACTTTAAAGAATTAAGTTACCTTTTTTCTTCTTATAAGTTCATTCTCACAAATAAATTATGGGCAACGTTTAAAAGGAACAATTTCTAAAACAGAAAAATTTTAAGGGATGCTGGTTGTGAGGTTAAAATTAAGAAGCTTAAAGCTTCTGGAAATTTTTGTGAGGGAAACAAAATTTACTAGAGCATAATTGAATGCCAGGAAAATAAGTCACTTTTAAAATCTTGATAAACCCTGAAACTAACAAGTAATACTTCTGTAAGTTATTATGAGTCACAAACCAATTTTCAGTGTTTTTTTTTTCTTTTTAAGTTGTGCAAATCAAAGTGTTTAAGAACAGAGGTTGGAAATAAGGAAAGGCTCTTGAAAAACAGCATTTTTACAATCATTTATAAATAGGAAAAATGCATCAAATTTCAACTTTTTGTCTCAAAAGTATGGAAAATATGCTACATTCTACTCAATCAGCACCTTGTAGAAACCCACTTCAGAGACCACAGGAATAAAGACCAATAAGTAGACTTTCCAGTAGTTTCCATAATCTTTTTTGGCATCGTGGTTAGGTAAAAGGAGAAGAGAGAAAAATGGAAGAATCAGAGAAACTGGAAGGATTTGAGACTCTCTAGTGATTTTGAATTCCCATTCTCATTTCACTGAATGGAACACTGTCATGAGATATTTAAGAGTGTGAACTTAGGCAAATATTTGCAAGGTGGAATTATAGTATATGGTATTTGTTTGTTTCCATAAACCAAAATTTGTGAAATATTGAGTTTTATAAAGCTTAACCCATGAATTGAAATACTAACTCCATGCATAACTAAATGGATTTCACTAGACAAATTGACTTTACACAATAAATCTTTGTTTTTAATATGGGCAATAATACATATTCCAAGGGATGATTATGAAAAATCAATAATGTATCAGACAGTGCTTCCTAACTACCCAGTCTGTGGTGAGCCTGCAAGGAATGACTGATGGAACTAAGATCTCCTTTTCAAAACATATTTTTGGATACTATAGATTGTGGTATTTGTTTTTTCACTGTCAACTATTAAAATATCCAAATGGCACATTAAAAGATCACTCTCTCTGATTTTTTGAGAGCTCTTTCTCTTTTATTCTTTACATTTGCATTTTCACCATCTAAATGGCTACCCTTTTAAAATTTATTTTTTCCAGTTAATTAGATAAGAGTCAATCAATTCCTTTCACAGGAACTCCTGAAGGATGAGCTGCCATGTGGCATTTGCTTCCATTGATGTCATTCTCTTTAATGTAAACCCGGACAAAATCACAAATGATGTTAAAAACTACTCCCCCTTCAATGTGGAAGCACATTCCACTGTAATGTACTTCTCCCTGTGCCAGGGTCTAGTTCTATGCTGTATTTTGAGCTCCAGATAAAGGGATGAGAATACAGTTGCATGAAGTCCTAGGGTGTTATATACTTCCCTTTGATAGAACTCATAATATTCACTGAATCTCCCCAAAGATAATTTGTTTTTCCACATAGGCAAATACAAAGTACAGTTGAGCTATTGAAGGCACAGTGCCTAAAACCAGACTGCTCTGGATAAATACTAAGCTTGAGCAAACCATAGCTAGGTGATCAAAGGCAAGTTACTTGACACACCTAATTTCTTTATGTGTGAAATGTAAATGATGAAAGCTGTTGCATAACATGGGTGTGTTGAAGAACAAATGGACCAGAATGAGTCCAGACAAAATGTTAGTTATTGTTAATGAAGGAGGTTTGTTCTGAGCTTTAGGCAATGAGGACCTCAGTGAGAAAGTAATTGGAAGCATTCCTCCATTCATTCTAAAAAACAACAGAACTCTACCTCTAGCAGGTTCTTAAAGGTTGACACAATTTTGCTTCTCATGGAATTTGCGATCAAATGGTGTTTTGTCAGCAGAACTTGAAATTAAAGCTTTTGTTCACTGGTACAACCCCAAGAACAAGTGGATCCAAAGAAAGAAGCGTGCCTCCCTGATGAATAACTTTCCAGTGAGGTGCCAGGACATTCCAGGAGACTGCTGACTTCAGTACCGTGGACAGAACCGCTCCCCATGAGCAGTCTCAGGAAGAGCAATTATCATGCCACAAGTGTTCACTATGTGCCAGATATTTATGTTCTGATTTTAATTTCTGAGAACAATATCAATGTTGGTGTGTTTATAACTAAGAAAATTAATGTTCACAAACATTGAAACATATGGCCAAGGCCACAAAATTTATAAGTGTTAGGTTTAGGATTTGAAAATCTCTATTAAGGAAAAACGAAGTCTACAGAAGGGGTAAGAACAAGATAGACTTCCAGGAGAGCAAATGAGTTAATGTGTCTCAAGGGACCTGAGTGCTGAACATACAGGCCATCCTTGTTCTTCAATTCTCATGTCTTGCTGGCCCTTTGTCAGTCTTTGTGAATCTTCCTGCTTTCCACTAGAGCAGAAACTTCACAGACAGATATGCTGGCCTGAATCTTGATTCTATGGCAGGTTGTCTTCAGTATTAACTTGGCTATTTACCTACTAAAAAGATGAAACAGTTCCTATATTACAAGTCCTGGGAAAATTAGATGAAGTAGCACATATTAGAAAGATCTCATCCTTATTAGGTATGTTGTACTCGGATCCATCTCATTACATTCTAATGTCCTGGTTGTGAGGGATAGCATTGATTTCACAACCTATAGTCTGATCTGCACTGAACTAACATCTATCAAGCATCTGTTTCATCTCTGAGCTATCAGTAAAGAGTTATAGCATCTATCTTTTAACCACAGAGAAGTCTTATGAGCATAACACATACGGAAATGTAAAATCATCACCAGAAATCAGAGACAATCCACGACTGCTTACATCTTCTTTCTAAGAGCAGGAACAGCAGCATTTGCTTTTTTAGTGGGTTCTTTGAAGCCCTTATCATTTAGAGATTTCTTAGACAAAAGCTGATGCAGAAATTAAAAATAGCACTACATACTGTTACTCTCACAAGTAAGCTGAAGGATAATATACTATATTGATTTCAAATTCTTATGGCATATAAAATATTGGTCCTCATGACCAGATAAGGGTTGCAATTAATTCTATGCTATTTCATACCAAATGAAGACTGACAATAAGAATCCATTTAAAACAAATAGTCTACAATTTTTTTTGTTATAAACCACAAGATTGAAAAAAAAATCTATTGCAGACTTCAAATGCTTTAAAAGAAAGTAAGTCTATTTGCTAGGATCAATGTGTTCATGAACTTATTCACATCATGAGGAATTTTTAGGCTTGATTTATAATTTTTTAGGGAAATGAGAATCATATCACCAAATGAGAAGGACTACATGTGTTTTTAAAGAAATTTCCCAGACTACTAATATGTACATACTGGTTCTGTTCATAATGTAGGCTTTTCATTTACCAGAATATAAGTAAGACTAATCAAGGAGAGGCAAAGAATTGATGGAGCAGAGAAAACACAGTATGATATTTGAAATAGAGGGGAAATAGGAAGAAAGATGTATTTCAGTAATTATTTTATTTTACTTTCATAGAAATACTATGCACCAACAATGATACTATTGTAATAATACTTAAAGAGAGAAAGGAAAACATGGACTGCAGATGTGACCAGTACAGTTAGTAATGTGTATTATTTCATCTTGAAGACAAATCACAGCAAAGCAAGTAGTCAAATTTGGGATCATTTTCTAGTATACAATTATTATGAGCTCAGTTGTGACTCCCCAAAATTCATATATTAAAGTCCTAAATCACAGTTTTTAGTTTCTATCCTCATGTGAAACGGTCACTGCAGATATAATTACTTAAATTAGGATGAGACTGTACTGGAGTAGGATGGACTTCTATAGGAAATATCTTGGGTGTCCTTATATAGGAAAATTTGGGTGCAGAAATGTACACAGGGAAAACTCCATGTGGAGACAAGGTAGAGCTGGGATTGAGTCATGCGACAAAAGCCAAAGAATGTCAAAGTGGCCATCAAACCCCACAAGCAGGACATGGAATAGATCTTTCCCTAGCTGCTATAAAGGGAGCAAGTTCCCACAAACATCTTAATCTTGAACTTTTAGCCTCAAAATTCATGAGAAAATGGAAACAAATTTCTGAGGTTTAAACTATTTTGTTCATGGTACTTAGTTACAGCTGCCCTAGAAACCTCACATAATAATCATGACTTGTACTAATGACTTGGGTTCATTTTATTTATTTACTTGATGAATACAATTTGTATCCTAAGCTGACTTTGTGAATTCCAAAGAATTCAAACAAAAGAGAGGCAGAGAAAGTGCAGGAAGTATTGGGATGGAAGATCAAGATGTAGGAACAAAGAGTGGTTTAAAGCCACCCAGGCTCGTGTGCTCATCATTTATACTCTTTTCACTCTGTGTGTCCTCCTTCTCTCTACAGCGGGGCCATTGTTCTCAACTCAATAAAACCTCAGGTTCCATTTAAGACCAATCTGCAGAAGACAAAGTGAGTCCATACTGTGTACAATTATTTCAACCTAACGGAAGAGTTCAACATAAGAAATATGGTTTCATAAAGAACCGAAATGGGTCTTTGCACAACATTTTGAAATGGGCTTACATTTTGTCACTGTCAGTGCTTATGTAATGTGTACAATGATGTCGTCCAAATGGCAGGAAAGTGCTCAGAGCTGATATAAATATTACTTAATATTATCAGGCAGTGAACTTTTTTGAATATGCTAGACTGTTAGGATATAATAGGAAGAAAGAAGAACAATTGCCTCAGAATTGTGGAATCAAACAGAATGTGTCATTTTTTAATTTTTTTCTTTATAGTTGTAGACTGACAGCCTGCCATGATTTGTTTAGTTTTTATGCATTGCTAAGGATCAAATCTGGTGCCTCACACACGGCAAGCACTCTGACACTGAGCCCCAGCCCCAGCCCCAGAAGGTGTCTATTAGGAGCCAGCGCTCCATTTTCAGTCGGTAGTTTACCATAGTTGCAATTTTCCCCCCTCAGGAGATGTTTGTGACAGAATTTATGACAATAATGGAAGAACTAAAGAAGTTGGGTGACCTAAATGATGATCTTAAGTAAGAAAAATTATACTTACACTTTTACTTTACTATAATTAGTTTCTCAGAAGATATGAAGAAGAGGACAAGTGCCATTAATTTTGCAAAGTGTTTTCCTGAATCATATTATATTAGAGCTTATGCCCTTGGTGCAACTTCCTTTTCTTTCAGATGAGGAAATTCCCAGATTTGGGGGGGGGGGTTCTTAAATCTTTTAAGTTTGCCCAAGGAGTCAGCAAAGTAAGAATACCGATTTTCTGGTTCTAGTCTAGTGCCTGATCATCACAGCCAAATATGCTGCCCATAATGATGGTGTTACTCTTCTGTTCCCTCTCAAGTCATTAATGTGAAAATGTTGAAGCCATTAAAGAAAGATTAGAATTTAGGACATTTTCTTATTTCATCTTAAGAGGACATATACTTGGCCATGCACCATAGTGCACACCTACAATCCCAGCAGCTCAGGAGGCTGAGACAGGAGGATTGTGAATTCAAAGCCAGCCTCAGCAACAGTGAGGCACTAAGCAACTCAGTGAGTCTGTCTCTAATTAAAAAAAAAAAAAAATTGGGCTGGGGAAGTGTCTCAGTGGTTAAGTGCCCCTGAGTTCAATCCGTGGTACCACCCCCACAAAAAAGAGGACATATACTACTTCCCAAGTTTAGGCATTACATAAGAGATCATCACGTAAGCCACATATTTACTGCCATCCAAGTCACTTGAACTTTCTCCTGTGGCCTGTTACTTAAAAACTATATCGTAGCACTGGGTTTATGCTAGGGTTTTTGAGGTGGTTTTTCTCCCAAAGGTTCATGTGTTGAAAGTTTGGACCTAGGTGTGCAAATGTGAGAAATAGTGGAACCCCTAAGAGAGGGGCCCAGTGAGAGGCCCTTAGGTTTTTGGAGGTGTCACCTTGAAGAGACTGTGGGATCCCAGTCTCGCTGGTGTCTTGGTGGGCAATCTGATCTCTTCCTCCTGCTGATTCTTCTGCATTCACCATTAGATCCTCTCAGATTTGAGCAGATACCAGTGCCATATCCTTGAATCATCAGAACTGTAAGCTAAATCAATCTTTTCTTTCTACAGTTTGCCTGCCTTGAAAATGGACTAATGTAGCCCACTAACTAATAACCTAACTATGAGAAGTGTTGACAGCTTCCTTCAGAAGGAGTTTTCAAGTGCATTAGTCAGCTTTTCTTTGCTGTGACCAAAATAAACTGACAAGAACAACTTAGAGGAGGAAAAGTTTATCTGGGCTCATGGTTTCAGAGGTTAATTCCATGGTGGGCTGACTCCATTGCTCTGGGCCCTAGGTGGGCCAGAATATCACAGTAGATAGATGTGGTGAAGGAGGACTGCTCTGCTCATCGCAGCCAGGAAGCAGAGAGAGAGAAAGGAGAAAGATCTAGGGAAGAACAACCTTTCCACAGCAAGCCACCAGTGACCCACCTCCTCCAGCCATGTCCACCTGCCTGTAGTTACCATCCAGTCCTCCTGTTCAAAATAGGATGGACTGATTAGGTCACAGCTGTCACAATCTGATCATTTCACCTCTGAACATTCAGGTGACGTCCCACATCCAAACCATAACACTAAGTGTTATGATCTTTTTCTACAAAGTCTTTTTTTTTTCATTATTCAGTTTTCTGTCTCACCCTACGGCACCTCTCTGATAGTGAGAGGCTGAGAAGAATAAATATTGATTGCCATAGTGAAGTGTGATCATCAACCCCAATGAGGCTTGACACCCTTAGGGAAGAGAAATAGTGTCACTTAACTATTTGGTCTCATATATATTTAATAACTCTTATTTCTTTCCAGTTTATTTTAAGCACTTGAACCACAGATATAAATTTTTGTTTCAATACCATCCACATTTAACTGCAACATGTGGCACAATTCAAAAGAAATTAATATGTTATCCAAATGGATCTGTTTATTATACATATTGCAAGTACTGGAGAATCACTCTCATTTCAGTTTTCTATCTGTCTTATTCCATTACGTTCTTCAGCCAGGAACCTAATGAAGATAACATAAAGGACTGTCACACTACAAAACTATTTGCCACAAACCATAGATTATGAGCAGTATGCTTTCTGAAAATGTATTTTTAACTATGACCTCATTAAATAAAAAGAGCTATTTTCTCTGCATGGCAGAAAAAAATAGTGGAGCATGTATCTGTAGACAAATCAAGAGGTAATATGTAGCAAATAAGGCAAACAATTGCTGACAAAATCTAGGGGCAAAGGGGGGTACTTATAGGCTAACCAGAATTTGTTGAGAAAGAGAGAAATAAAGAGCTGTGGGTTGATTTGCAATATTTTAAACATCAGAGAAAAAAATAAGAAAAAAATTGAATTAGAACGAATTCCTGTTTGAGTTTAAGCCAGAGATAATGTTAGAACTCATGTCAGAGCTGGAATTCGTGTTAGATTCTAGTTGGAATTCCAGGTCAAATCTCTCCTACTTCTGTTCACTTTCGCATGCCAGAGCCTGGGAAAAACCAGTGTCAGAGACAACCAGTCTCCTGTTAAGACAGTATCTGTAATAAATAAAAATTGTGTCCCTGTTTTTCTTTTTAGTGAACTATTGTTCACTATTCTGAGTTTAAACCAGAAGGCTTATATCTAACAACATGACTGACAACAATGGTGTTTCTTTCCGACAGCCCACCCCAGGTACTGCATGAACCTCTCTCATGGTCTTTCTCTGCTCTGAACACATTGGTCAGTTGCTTGGGTGTTGGAGATTTTGCATTATTTGATCAATATGGTTTCCATGCTGCTTTAAAAAAAAAAAAAAAAAAGAGGCACTTGATTGTAGTGGGGAGTGGTTGAGGTGTTTTCAATCATCTCTGCAGGAAAAGTGATTCCCCAATCAGGTTTCACGCGAATAATATCTTTTCCAAAGAAATACTGCCTATGATGCACACTAAAATCCAGTCCCAGCTGCATCAGCTCTTAACTTTTGCCCTTTAAAATACTCTGGAGTTTTGGAAAGAAAAAAATTATATAAAACAACAACAAAAAATATAACCAAGTATTAGATAGTGTTTCTATCAGATCTAATATCTTGTGAAAGACTTATTATATTTTTAGCCAGCAATGCATAATATGAATTAAATCATGAGGAAATATCAGACAAAACTAAGTTGAGGAACAGACTATAAAATAACTGGTCTGGATTTTTTAAAATGTCAATGTCGTGAAAGGCAAAGAAAGACCAAGGAACTTTCCCAGACTGAAGGAGACTAAATAGATGTGACAACTGTATTGTCCTGTTTTCTGTTGCTAATAACACAATACCATACACTGAGCACATTATAAAGAAAAGAGGTTCATTAGCTCACAGTTCTGGAAGTTCAAGAACCTGGCTCTGGTGATGGCCTTCTTATTGGCAGAGTTAAAGGGTAGAAGAGGGCTTCGAGAGGTTATGAGATCCATCACTTCTCCCTCAATAAAGCTACCAGGATTTGATTATGGGGCCCATATCCTGATGACCATATCTGACCATATTCGGTTCCCAGTACCCATCTCTAAATGTCATAGTTGGATTAAGTTCCCAGCCTCCCAATACCTCATTTTGGAGATGGAACTCTTTTTAACACATGGTTTGGAGGAGACAGCCCATACAAACCATGGTAATGACTAGATATGATGTGTGACTGTGCATCCCTAAACATCATGAAAGACACTACTGGGAGAAACTCAGAGGACTCATAGTATGAAGTACCAATGTCATTTAGCTATATAACAGTAAAGTCAATACATAAGAGAATATCATTATTCCTTGGAAATACACATTGAAATGTTAGGGGACAAGGAACTGTGGCATGTACAAACTGCTCTCAAATGTGTTCTTTTTTCCTAGGGTTAGACCCAGAAGAAGAGCATTTGCCTAGAATATATACAGCCCTGGGTTTGATCGTCAGCACAGAGGGGAAAAAAAATGTGCTCTTTATGACAAATAAATTGTTTTGAAACTCTTGAATTAAGGATAAGATTTGGTACCTGTTTTGCATATTTTTGAAAAAATTGTTTATTTTTAACTTTTCATTATAAATGATTTTAGAAATTTTCAGAAAATCTACAAGAATAATACAAAGATCTGTGTAGCTTTTGCACAGATGTATTCATTAATATTTTGCCAAATTTTGTCATCTCTCTGCTATATTATTGTATATATTATATTACTAACAGAGAGGACACATACAAAAAATATCTGAGAAATATCCTCTTTAAAGAGCATGAATAATTCCTCTCTTTGGGGCCAGTTGAAAGCATTTAACAAAAACATAAAATAAATTGCAGATGGTTATTTGATCACTGAGAAAATAAAAGACATATAATTATGGTAAATATGTTTCTTACCTAATCTATACCCCACATTAAAATGAGAAAGTAGAGTATTTGAAAACTATGTTTGCATAGTCAATTAGTCCTATGCCACTAAAATGAATATCATGAGTTTGTTAAGAAAAAAAAAAAAGAATCAGCAGCAAAACCAGAGCTATCATGACAAAGTTATTTATAATGCTGTCCAGATGAGTAAAATATTTGCTGATAGACAGGTGCCTCAGGTGTCTTTTCTTCAGGAAATAAAGAGCAAAACTGATAAAAGGATTGTCCGTTCTTAGCAGTGCCTAAATGCTCATGAGCATGTCGTCTCTAACTAAGTGTTCATTCTTTCTCTCCTTTCCTTATCCTACTTTGACTCATTCCGTTGGTACCCAGCTGAGCTCAGTCAGGCTTGCAAGGCTAAATGTGCCTGCCAGGCACGCTTAACTATTTCTTGTGTGTCTTAGTGGATACTGAAAAGGTTACCATATTAAGATTGTTGATGTGTAAGAATTAAGATCATCTTTCTCCAGGTGTAAGTCAGCATGGGGTATTTCTGAAGATGAGATGATCTGGCGATAGTAATAAATACTGAAGCTGTCATTCATCTAAGTTAGCTGCCAAATATGTTGCCAGAATGAGTTTCTTAATGAAATTTATTGATGATGATGCCTTCAATAGCACTCTGCTTAATTAATGGTGTGTCTTCTAGTTAAGGAAAACAAATAAAACAAAAATAGGTCCATGTTTTTAACTGCTGAAATCCAAGATATCACTTTTTACTATCAAATCATATATCTTCCTTATAATGAGAATGCAATCAAATCCACCCACTTTTTTTTTTTTTTTGTGTGTGTGTGTGTGTGTGTGTGTGTGTGTTTGCCTGTGCCAGGAATTAAACCCTGGGGCACTTAGCCACTGAACCACATCCCCAGCCCTTTTTATATATATTTTTGTTTTGATATTGAATCTCATTAAGTTGCTTAGGCCCTCACTAAGTCACTGAGGCTGGCTTGGCTTTGAACTTATGATCCTCCTGCCTCAGCCTCCCAAATTGCTGGAATTACAGGCATGCACCACCACACCTGACCATCCTATTTACTTCTTAAAACCCAAGCCTACACTACCATTCCTATGTCTCTTTCTAAATAAACCATGGCTGTGTTCTTATCAATAATCACTCAAAAGAGTAACAGGGTGATGCCCTGAAGTATTCCAAACATTCAGAAGACTACCATTAGTGCTCAAAATTCACAAATTAATCGAGTTTTTATTTAAACCCCGATATATATTTTTAAAATTTATTTCTCCTGTTTATTAGTACTAAGTTCCAACTGTACATTTTTTATTTAGGGGCCTGAAACTATATATTTGAATTGTGTTAAAATATGTATTATCCATGTATTATTATAATAATTCTCTACAAATATAGTTTAGAGGGAAACCCAAAACAATATTTCTAAAAGATAAAGTCAATGCATTAAATAATTGAGTGCAAAATTAGTATATTTTTTAAACTCTATATAATATAATGATGATGATGATGGTAACTCTTCTACTATGAAGTTCATTAATGCCAAACTATGAAATCCACTTTTAGCTGATTTCAGTTTAAAAAAAAAAAAACTTTATGGAATGAGACAAGAGACATTGTAGACATTGTAATAGACAGAACTGAGGGAAGAGAGGAAACAAAGAAGGAGACAAGTTAGGAAAAGGACACCAAAGGGTACAGACTAATTACATCTTCAGTATTCTTCCTTTTGATTAAAAAAACCCGAGTTTAAGTCATAAGTGAGAAGATCATGGACACAGCCTAGCTGCCCTCAAATGAAAGACTTTAAGTCAATTCAATGAGGAATGAGAATTATTTTGCATTGAATTCAAATGGAAAAATAGACCTCAAAAGTGAAATTTTCACCTAATGAAATTACTAAAAAACAAGTTTCAGCTCAGGAACAACTGGAACCACTTTAAGAGATCCAAACACCTTCTTAGATTTGTCCAAAAAGCTGCTAGCTAGTTAGCCACCCCGTAATCAGCCAAAAACAAAAGTGAATATTGACCAGGGACCAAGATGTTTTTCAACCGAAGACTCTGTGATTTCTGATTTCACCTCGATAGTAATTTAATTTTCTACTTCTAAATTTTTTTTTTTTTTGCCCAGGAAATATGTCCAAAGACCAACTGTAGCCTCTTCAGAAACTGTGATAGAAAGTTGTTTCTCTTATTCCAAAAATTAATTAAAATATTTTAAAACTATTATTAATGCTCAAAATTCACAAATTAATTGAGAATTTACTTAAAACCCCAATATATATTTTTAAAATGTATGTCTCCTGCTTATTCTAGCTTCCAAATATAGAATATTTTTATTTAGGGGTCTGAAACTATATATTTGAACTGTGTTAAAATATGTATTATTCATATATTATTATAATAAGTCCCCACAAATATGGGTTTTTCCAAATTAAATTATTTTTTCACTTCACTAGAAAAAGCTTTAATTGTAATATAGATCTACTTTGCATTGAAAAAAAAAAGCTTTTATAATTCCACCTTTTAGAGAATCTTCTTTGGTATAAATTATGCAAATATTGACAAAGAAAACATAATTGAAAAATTCTTTGCAGACATTTTGATATGCACTTCCAGTGAGAAAATATAGGTGTATCAAAAGTGATCAACTTGACTGTGACAAAATAAATATAAGTATTTCTTATTTGAACCTCATTGGCTTCTATTATTGTCACATATAAAAGCTTAAGTGTTTGTTACACAACACACACACACATGTGCACTCATGCAGAATAATATGCTGAACTTTGAGAATAAAGAGTTCTTACTATATATCAAATAAAAGTCTTGGAATTCATCATAACATACTGTTGAATAGCATTAACTTCAAGAGTCCAAAGTTTCTCAAGTTGGTAGAAAGAAAACAAACAAGATAGTGGTGAAAATAAAAGGCAATATTGACCTTAATGTTCTTATTTTAAAAAGAAAAATGTAGCCAGATTGGTAGAAATAATAAGAGGAAAGTGTGTAAAATTCATTAGAAGTTTTCTCAAAGGAGGTGGCAAGATTTCTTTGAAAAATTAAACTTCTAACAGAGCATGGGAGATTTTCTTTATTTTTAGTTCAAAATCTGTTATGAAGGAAGAGTTCCAGGGAAAAGAAATATAAATGGCAGCACCAGACCTCCCAAACACTGCAGACTTCTAACACCTCCAGGGATGGCAGTTGTCTCTTCCGCCTACAGATTTCAATCATGCCCACAGCCCCAGTCTTCCATGGTCTGAGGACAACCCATCAATATAACTGATAAGGAGCCCAGACTGTGTTCAGGAAGGAGAAGTTAATAGCTAACATATTCAAAATACCATTCATCCCAGAAGACACCCTGACATCCTGGAGTTAAGAAATATGGTTTCTTCTCACATTACATCCATTGTGAAAAATTGTTGACTACTCTGAAGTTCAGTTTTCTGATTGCAATTTGAATGATGAATTAGCAGAGACTATTGAAAGGCATCTCGAGGTTGTACAGGCAAAAGAAGCACTGATAATGTGTTACTCAAATCAATCAACTGTGTGATAAAACAAGTCTTTTTATCCCTGAATGTTCTCCCTCAGTGGATAACTATAATATAAAATGCCTATTTTATAGCATAATAATTTAGTACATTATTTTTAAATATATTATTAATATTCAAACTGAATACTAGTATTATATTGAGACCTTTTCTGGCGTCATCACTATTTCATTGCTGTAAGTAACTGGAAGTGAAGCAAAATATATAAAACTATTTGGAAAGAAAGCAAAACAATTCTCTGTCATTCTCCTTAAAATCACTACTTCATAATGAAACACTTTGATGGACTGGAAACAAGTAAACTATGGTATTCATTTTGTGTTATTTCTCACAAAGATGTTAATAAAATAGTGCGATGAGCCCAGCATGGTGAGTAAAGTTAAGAGCATGGACTCAGGAGCCAGATTAACTGGCTTTAGGTCCTGGATTTGATTGGGGTTGAATTACTTATTGCTAAGTAAACTGAGCAAATTACTTCTTTCAACTGTCTAATCTGTAAAAATTGAATAAGAATAGCAGTGATGGTGACAGAATTGTGAAAATGCAATGATTAAATCTATCTAATGCACAGAAACACTCCAAGCATGTTATTATGTGGTTAATAGATGTTTGCAGGTAAATTGCATGTTTGCACACATACACGCAGACTTGCTCATTCCCAACTTTACAATACACATATATCAAATAAAATTGTCATGGGAATTATTTGGAAACAGAGTTATTGTGAAAAGAGAATTGCTTCTGGAAGCAGAAGGCCAGAGTTCAGTCCCAGCATCAGCAATTTCTTTCCATCATGCTGCAAAATTGTGTTTCTTTGATACACCTCTTACCAAATTCCTTTACAGCTTTTTTCTCTATGTTCCATAAATAAAGTATTTATAAGCTTCATAAATTACAAATAAATCTCTTTGATTTACTCTGGATTCTATACTGAACTCTTGAGAGAACACATTTTTTAAAAAAATGTCTGTGACCATTTTAATATTACAGTGGTAAGGCCAAACCATACAAATTTATTTATTATTTAACATCATTGCAAAAGTTTCCTTTTTGAATTCCATGCAGGTATTAAGGGGAAATATTGAAATTCAGGTATTTTAATCTTCATATCACACTCATTTGAACTTTGGGTTCCTAGAAAATATCAGGGCTGCAGTAATTAGAGGTTTCATATGTGCTTAAATACAAAAATAGAGAAGATTCTGGAGAATCTCTGCTACATTTTGGACCTGGCGTGTTTCCCAAAGGCGCATGTGTTAAAGGGCTGTTCACAAGCCTGTGGCACTATCTGGGAGCTGATGGAGCCTTTGAAAGGTTGTGTCTAGTAGATGGAAGCTAGGGCACTGGAGGCATGCCCTTGAAGGAGATATTGGGTTCCCGTTTGTCTCTCTCCCTTTGCTTCCCAGACAATAGGAGGTAAATGACTTCCCCCGCCTCATGCATGCACCACTGTGATGTTTCACCTAAGAAGCAGCCAGGTCAACCAAGGAATGAAACCTCATAAGCCCATGAGCCAAAATAAGCTTTGTCTTCCTTGTAAGGATTTCATCTCATGCATTTTGCCACAGTAATAGAAAGCTGACCAACAAAGTTCACTTTCTATTTTCTCTTATTTTTTATTGGTTCATTTTAGTTGTGCATATTAGGATTAATTTTGATTAAATGATAAAATCAGAGAATATAATTGGCTCTAATTCATTTCCCAGTACTTTCCCTTTCCCACCCCTCCTCGCACTCCCTGTTCCCTTTCCTCTAGTCTACTGATCTTTCTACAAGTTACGTATAGTAATTTTTAAAACTAGTGTCTTATGGCTATACATGATGGTGAGATTCACTGTGGTATATTCATAAATGTACACAGGAAAGTTAGGTCAGATTCACTCCACTGTTCTTCCCTGCCCCATCTCTCCTCCCTCCCCCTCAATCCCCTTCATCTACACCAGGGATTTTTCTTCTATTTTGATGAAACTCCACTTCCCACTCCTTTGCTTTCTCTCTTTTCTCCCTTATTTTGAACTAGCTTCTGCATATATGAGAAAACATTTGATCTTTGACTTTTTGAGTCTGGCTTACCTCACTTAAGTCTGGGTTTAAGTGTAATGGGGAGAAAAAGAGTGACTACTGTTAAGTATTTTATAAATTGTCCCCATATTCACTGCTTCTCCTCTTATATACATGTATTTCCAATATGTGGTCACAAGTAGGCACACAAAGCTACTGGTTATAAGGTGCATATTATGTTGGAAAATATCACATCTATTGAATTTCAATATTTAGCTTAGGGGAAATTTAGACTTTCTTCAGAAAGACACTTTTCTTTCTGGTTTTCATTTTATTAATGATATACTGAAGGTATTCTTACCTTCTTATATTGAAGGTAAGAATACCCTCAATAGTCTTAATATACTTAATATTGATGAGGGCTAAAGCCTTAATATTACTAAAACAGATATAGAAACTTCCTGGAAAGGTGGGGGGTGGAATTACAGTAAAGAAACAAAGCCACACTAAAAAGAAGGAAGGAAGGAAGGAAGGAAGGAAGGAAGGAAGGAAGGAAGGAAGGAAGGAAGGAAGGAAGGAAGGAAGGAAGGAAGGTCGGTCAAAAACTCTAGATCAATTTCACAAAATATATTTATGGTACCATGAAGAATGTCTTATTTCCCACAGTGAGTAAGGACAGCACCAGAAATATCTCAAAAGCTATGCTCCTATGCTCTCCTTGAACAAAGAAAGTATGAGATTTTTATCTTGGGAGCCTATACTTTTTATTTCAGGGGCGATGTATTCTTGAGCATGCCCAATTTAGGATACATGTTTCTGAGCATGCTCAGTTCAGTGTTATAACTCAAGAAGAAAAAAAAATCAAACAAAGCAAAAAAACAGAGCCAATAAAAAAGAAATATTTGAAGTTAAATATGTGGTCCACCAATTTTCAAAATTAATGAAATTTGTAAATCAGTTCAAGAATTCAGAGAAAACCATACTCCACAAATGCAAATAAAAACTATACTTAGGCATATCATTTTCAAACTGCAGACTACCAAAGAGCAAATCATGAGAGAACCCTGAATGTGAAGGGAAACATTACCTACTAATATAGGAACTCCATTATACTTCCCATCAGAAACCACAAAACCAGACTGAGTGGAAAAAAATTAGTGTTGAAATAAATTTTCTTTCAATAGTGAAGGACAGGAAAAAAAAAACATTTTCATAAAGAAAAAAAAAAGAATTAAAGAATTCATCATTGTGTTATCCCAGCGTTTCCAGAGGCTGAGACAGGAAGATCCACGGGGTCAGAGCCAGCTTCAGCAACAGCCAGGCGCTAAGCAATTCAGTGAGTGCCTGTCTCTAATAAAAAATACAAAATTGGGCTGGGATGTGGCTCAGTGGTTGAGTGCCCCTGAGTTCACTCCCCAGTAAAACAAAGAAAAAGAAAGAAAGAAAATCAACATCAACATTGGGCAACAATGTAAGAAATGTAAAAAGCAGAAAAAGCAGTTTTACAGACAGAAGGAAAACAGTACTCAAATTTAAATACAGAAGAGAAGAGCATGAGAAAGAAATGGATGACCAGGTGCAGTGGTTCTCACCTATAATTCTAGCAACTCGGAAGCTAAGGCAGGAGGATCTCAAGTTTGAGGCCAGCCTCAGCAATTTAGTGAGAACCTGTCTTAAAATTAAAAAAATAAAAAGGACAAGGGGTGTAACTCAGTGGTAAATCCCCAATAAGAAAGAGAGGTGTGGGGGGGGAATGAATGTAACATAATATTTTTACTTATTCTTAATTTTTCTAAAGGTTAACTGTTTCTAAAAATAATAGTAATAGTGATTTAGTGATAAGGATAATTGAAATAATCTACAGTGATACCAGAAAGGAGGAGAGGAATTGGGAAGACTCTGCCATAATATACTTACACTACACATGAAATGGTATAGTGTTATTTCAAGATAGACTTAAACATTAGTTATAAATGTATATCACAAACCATGAAAAACATCAAAACATTTAAAAAGAATTATACTGTGCTAACATAGAAGATGGCGAGTATCATCAAGTGTTCAATATCAGAGGAGTCACTGTAGGGGCAAGGGAAATACCTTTTTGTCCTCTGAAGTTTCACTAGAATTAACTGATGATAGATTAACAAGATAAAAAGTATACACATTTGGGCTGGGATTGTGGCTCAGTGATTAAGCACTGGACTAGCACAGGTGGGACTGGAATTCGATTCTCATCATTACATTAAAATAAATAAAGGTATTGTGTTGTGTCCATCTACAACATTTTTTGTAAAAAATATTCTCTCTCTCTCTCTCTCTCTCTCTCTCTCTTAAAAAAAGTATACACATTTATTAACATGTACTAGGACATCACAGGAGAGTAATTACACAATAACCTGATGAGATTTAGAAATTCATTTGCCCATCTTATATAGGTACAAATGGAATAGGGGAATGTAGGAAATTGCAAGGGGTTGTAAATGATTTTTAGAATAAATGCATAATCCTAAAAAATCAGATAGTGACTGTTTTAGTCAGCTTTTTTGCTGCTGTGACTAATGGACCCAGCCAGCACAATTGGTAGAGGAGTAAAAGTTTATGTAGGAGCTCACAGTTTCAGAAGTCTCAATCCATAATCAGTAGGCTCCATTCCTCTGGACACAGGTGAGACAGGACATCATGGCAGAAGAGTGTGTCAGAGTGTGTCAGAGAGAAACAGCTCACATGATGATCAGGAAGCAGAGACTCCACTCTCCAGATACAAAATATATACCCCAAAACCACACCCCCAATAAACCACTTCTTCCAGCAACACCTGCCTCCACTTACCATTCAGTTAATCTCTGATGAGACTAATTTACTGATTAGGCTAAGGCTATAGCCCAATCATTTCTCCTCTAAATCTTCTTGCATTGTCTCACGTGTGAGCTTTTGGGGGGCATCACATCTAAACAATAACAGAGACCTAGACAAATTTCCTCTCAGTTCTGTATGATGTAGTCACAACTTAAGAAAAAAAAAAAGGAACAGAATTTTACTTGCACACAGTGTATTGTTATGCAGATGAAGTCTGCAAAGTACTCTCTCTGAGCTGTTCTCCCCAGAGTAGATGCAAAACCCCTTCTGAGCAAGGCATGTAGCTGGGATTATAGGCATGCATCAGAATCCCTGGCCCTATAATAGTCACATTATTCTTATGACCGCATTGAATGTTCACCAATATAAACTGTATTCCAGAACATAAAACATGACATTGCAAATTTGAAAGAATAAAATTGTAACTGAATGCAAAGGGTTCGCTTCTTGGCAAGTGTAAAGCCAATGAGCAAAGCCAGAAGGTAAAAAGAATGGAGCACATCCTCTCATCCACAGTGAGAAAGGACAGCATCAGAGTATCTGAAACATGATTTTCTTTCTGAACAAAGACAGCATGATATTTTATTCTGGGAGCCTATACTTATTGATTTTAGGAGCAGATGCATTTTTAAGCATGCTCAGTTTAAGATGTACATTTCTGAGCATGGTCAGTTCACAGTCATAGGTCAAGAAGAAGAGATGCCAGACCCATTCCTGGGCACAAGCTCAAGATCATAGAACACAAGGTAAAATATTAAAATGGTGGATATGAACACTTAAAATGGCAGACACAATGCTTCTGGACATGCTCAGTTTAGGCTCACAAAGATGGCAGACATGAATACCTCAGGGTATGCTCAATTTCATATTATAATGAGCCAAGTTTCCTCTAGGAACCTAAACGGAAAACTTAAGAGTGGCTCTCTGATCTTGTAGATCATGGCTGGTTCTTCATAAGTTTTGCCTTAAAAGTATTAGCTGAAACAAAAGAGAGAAGTCTTTGGGCATTAATGTAGGAACTTCCCCCTGAAGGTGGTCTCTCACTTAGAGACTTATGAATTCATACAAAGTATGTTGTCAGATCACCATTTCAATCAATAACAGGAAGATAGCTGGAAAATTTCCCAACAAGTTTTAAATGAATACATATCAAAGAAGCCTCCAGAACAATTAAAAACTATTTTAAATTAAATGTGAAAATAAAAATACATCTAGGAAAGTTTATACTATTAAATGAAAACATGGTTTATAGGGAAATAGAGTTAAATCTATAACCTAAGCTTGTGCCTTAAGAAGACAAAAGCTATGGAACCAGCCTAGGCACCCAGATGTCCTAGGGTTGGAATCATACAGGAAGCAGCCTTTTAATGAACCAGAGTAATATGATCATGGTGAGCTACAGGGCCCCAGTATGTGGCCTATTCATGTTAACTTACTTCACTCAGTGTCTTTGCATGACTTAATTAGCTTATTTCTTTTTAGTGATAAATAATATTCCATTGTTTCAATGTACCACAGTTTATCCATTCACATATTGAAGGACATCTTTGCTGCTTCTAAGTTTTGGCAATGATATGTAAATCTATGATAAATATCTGTGTGCAGGTTTTGTGTGGAACTAAGATTTCATCTCCTTTTGGGTAAATAACAAGGAGCCCAACTTCTGGATGAGGTGGTAAAAGTATATATAGCTCTGCAAAACTCTGGCAAACTATCCTCAAAAATGGCTATGCCAAATTCCAACCAGTATTAATTAGAATTCCTGTTGTTCCATATTCTTACTGTCATTTGGTATTGCCAGTGTTCTGGATTTTGGCAGTTTTAATCAGTGTGTTGTTTTAATTTTTATCTCCCTGATGACATATGATGTGGATCATTGTTTCACAGATAATGAGTTTTAAAATATAACATCTGATCCATGAAAGTAAAAATGGATAAACTCTGCTTTATTATAATTAAAACATCTGCCATACAAAAGACACTCATTAAGGATGAAGAGACAAATCACATAACAGAAGAAGATATTTCAAAATATGTATATAAAAAGGCTTGTATTCAAATAAACATATTTACAAACAAACAAGAAAACAACTGAAATTTAAAGTGATCAAAGGATATGAATAGATAACTTCAAATAACTAATCAAAGAAGATATACAGATGGCAAATAAGCATATAAAAATGTTCAATGTGATTTGTCATTCAGAAATTGTAAGTTAAAACAAGACTCTGATACCACTACATGGCTATTAAAATGGCTGTAAAATCCAAAACTTGACAATACTGACAGCTGAGGTCGTTAAGAAGAAACAGGAATTCTCATTTATTGTTGGTGGAAATGCAAAATGGTAAAACCACTTTAGAAGATAGTTTGGCAGTTTTGTATGAAGCTATGTATAGCCTTAGCATACAATGCATCACACAGCATGGTATTTAACCAACTGATTTCAAAACGTACATCCACACAAAACCTAAACACAAATGTTTATAGCAGTTCCATTCTTAGTTCCAACACTTGGAAACAACTAAAATTTTCTACAGTAAGATAAAAGAAAAAAAAATACAGGTAATCAAAGCTTCGGTTGCAATAGAATACTATACACAAACTTAAAAGAGAGAAATAGTATTATCAAGCCAGAGCAAAAGATAAATGAATCTTAAATGTGTAGTTTTAGCTGAGAGAAGACAGTCTGAAAGAGTCACAAAATATATGCCACCAATTTGATGACACCCTGGAAAAGTCAATCTATACAGGTAATATTCTGGTTAGCGGTTGTCAGGGATCCAGGTTGAAAGGGTAAAGGTAAAGAGCCTGGATAAATGTAGCAGAGGAAATTTAATGACAGATATTCAACATATGACAAAATCAACAGAATTTTACCACAGAAAAAAACTTAGTGTTTTAGCAGGTCAGAAGGTCTCAAGATATAATACAGAAAATTACAAAGGGAACTAATTGCATTAAAAGGATATGAAACACTCACTGAAGGAGATGTAGGGGAGATGCCAAACTAAATAATTTTGGAAATAAGGGGAGTCTACAAGGAAAAGGAATTGTTACAATGATCACTGTATTCTTGTTGGTAAAGTTGATTCCCATGGAAGCATAAGTCAACAACTGAAATCACTGTACATTCATACTGGAATTGAAAGATGAGGTAAATAGTAGTGAATGGTGGAAACCAGGTTTCTCACTATTGAGATACAAGTATAAAGATAAACAAGATAGGAGCCCAGCATGATCCTTTTGATGGATTATAATTGGAGACATCATTATAAACCCATGTTTCTATTAATATAAGTAATTACATATGCAAATATTTATAGATATGTGTTTATACTCAGGTTAATATACATACATTTCTTTCAGTTTTCTCTCAGCTCAGAGGGCTTAGTGAAAACCACACTCCACACACATGCACTGAGCCCATCTTAACAAAATCCATGTAACAGCTCCCCACCTCAGGTGACCTTACCTGTAACATCTATGTGTGCCTGAGCTTAGCTCAGCAGTCATACAGACAGTGGCTCCCGAGGGAAAGGATGCCACATAATTGGGCAGAACCTCAGTGCCTACCTGCACTCTAGCCTGGCCTAACAGCATTCAGGAGACAACCTACCTTTTTTACACAGACAAACCACAGCACCCGCATACTGAAACCCAGCCTGACAGCTAATTGGTAACCCCATCTCCCTGGTTAGTTAATTGTTCAGCAGGTTGGCTCACAGCATCCACCTATGTCTGAGTTGGAACAAATAATAAGAGATAGCAGCCAAACCCACTGGAGAGCTCATCATGCAGCTGATGATCCGCACCTGTAGAGGCTACACCCATCATGGCCAGCCAGTTAATGGCCCTGCCACCAGAAGATCTAGTCCACTAATGCAGCGGTAGACATTGATGATGAGGATTATAGTTTATGAACCCTGCACAGATATCACTCTACTCAGTCCACCCAGAATCAAATTAACCACAACACCTAAACATTCTAGAAATTACCCTAAGGAAAATGTCTCTCCTTATAAGAAGGGGAAAAAATCTCATTAAAAAAAGAAAGCTATTATTGCACTAGATGCACAAAATATCATACTAGAGAAGCAATGAACATTTTTTTCCTTTATTTATTTATTTATTTATTTATTTATTTTTAGTCATACATGACAGCAGAATGAATTTTGACATATAATACATACATGGAATGTACATACATCAATCATATTGTCAATTCTATTCTGTTGCCCTTCCTATCCTCCTTACTCCTCCCCTCCTCTCCCATCCTTTCTCTCTATCCAATCTAATGTGACACCCTTTTTTTTCTTTTTCTCATTACAACATCATATATGTATTCTGCATAATAATGAGGTTCTCCTTCCATCATCCCTGCAACTCCCCTTCTCCCTCTTTTTCCCTCCCACCTCTCTTCCCTATTTAGTGGTAGTCTTCTTCTCATGCTCTTCTTCCCTCTCCCAAAAAAAGATAAATATAAAATGTTTGAGGTGGTGTATATACCTATTGCACTGTTAAGATACACAGAAATATGTACAGTTATTATTCCAATAAAAATTCAATGTATGATGAAATGATGCATTGATAATTGCTCATTATAGTAAAAGTTCCATATCAATATAGCATATTAATAATAGGGGAAATTGTGTACAGAGTGTATAGAAAGGCTCTGTACTCTCCTGACAGTAATTTTTTAAATATAAAACTGTTCTAAAATAAAAGTCTATTTTCAAAATTATAAGTTGACACATGTGTGTGCATGTTTGTGTGGGTGTGAACTTCCCATGCAGTCCATTCTTAGGTTGCCAGTTTCTCTAGGCACACACCACACTTCACAACTCCCTACCTCTAACTTATCTCCCTGATCATATGTTCTCTTGTGTGCCATCTCTCTGCAGCCACTACTGACACCTTCCTCCCACCTTCTTTTGTTAGGACTAGTGCATCTTCATCCTATATGTTTTCTATTATGCTTTCCCAGGAAGTCTATCCAACTTGAGTTAAGAACCCTTTCTATGTATTCAGACAGCATGCTATACTTCGCTTTTCAAATAGTTAATTTTTAGAATATTCATACTTCCCATAGAACAGGAGTTACATAGAAGCAGAAACCAGGCAGGACCTAAAGCTTTTAGCTGGAAAAATACTAACTTCACCATTTAACTTTTGTAATTAAGAACAATCCCTAGATTGTAATCACTCGTGTGTGTGTGTGTGTGTGTGTGTGTGTGAATGTGTACCTGTACCTGGAAATCTGTTTCCACCTTTCTGCTCTGTTAATTATTTATTATGCAACCCTCAGCCCCAGGGTCTCATACTCCAGGAAGATTTCCTTAAGCTGA
Source organism: Urocitellus parryii (assembly GCF_045843805.1). Lineage (NCBI taxonomy): Eukaryota > Metazoa > Chordata > Mammalia > Rodentia > Sciuridae > Urocitellus > Urocitellus parryii. Next base: position 117,688,133 of record NC_135540.1, on the reverse strand, counting down.
TGAGAATTTTAAGTGACTCCTAGCATAAATTATATTTGTACTCATCTCTGCTTTTAATCTGAAAGTGTCATTAATTTTTGTACCCAGATAATTAAAAAAGGTCTGATACATAATAGACTATGAACTTACTTGAACTGAGTGGGTTAGAAGTTCTTCTCTGGAAATGCCATGTGTAGATTGGAGGTTCTAGTTTTTCCAAAAGGTTGTAAATCCATTTGGAATCTGAAATTCCAGTTCAAAGAAAGTAGACTCGAATGCCTAGGATGATTTCACTTTATTATTGAAAATATTTACTATCTATAACTATTTCTTCTATTGCTTTTAAAAGGCAAATATTCCAAAGTAAAAAATGAAAAGGAATTTCAATGAGGAAAAATTCCCAGATAAATCATAAAAAGAATTCTGAAACTGGATGTGTTGGCACACACCTGAATCCCAGTTACCCAGGAGGCTGAGCATGGAAGATTGCAAGTTCGAGGCTAGTCTCAGCAATTTAGCAAAGACCCAAGCAATTTAGTGAAACCCTGTCTCAAAATAAAAAATAAAAAGGGCTGGGGAGGTAGCTCAGTGGCAAACACCCCTGGGTTCAATTCACAGTTAAAAAAATTATGATATTATCCTTTCATGTAAATCTTAACATTCTTAAAGCACAAATTAGAATTAGGTATGAAAATAATATAGATGCTCATTCAATTTGTTTAAATTATGGAAATGTATGGATTTTATAGTACCAGCATTAATTTACCTTTGTTTTCAAATATTGCAGCATGTCTTAATCTATCTGTTCTTAGAACAATCCTTTCCCATATTTTCCATTTCTGCCAGAAAAAAAAAAAATGTGACCTGTTCTAACCTGCTAAATAAAAGTGTAAGACTTTACTGACTTCAGGTTTATGTAATGTTAATGCTTTTCTATTTTATTTTCCAATATTCTCTGTATTAAATATTAATTTGGTGGAAAAGTTACCAACGTAGTTTAAAATATAGCATTTTAAAAATAAAAAAAAAACATCAACAATAACTAAAGAAAGCTGAATAGTGTGCCAAAAGAGATTTTAATAACAATGTCATGGTCACAGAAATCTAGTGTTTAAAATTTAATTTTTAGTTTGAAAACATTACTGACAGCACCAGGAGTGCACAAAACACATTCTCTCATTACCACACTGCTCCTTGAAGCATAAATGCCAAATGCCCCATAGTAAGGACAAAGAATACTTTGAACCCTGAAGGAAATGTGACATATTACTGAAACTATGCACAATTGTCTCCGTATTTTTCTCAGTAAAAAATGTTTATGAAAATAAAAAATAAATTGAGGACTTACTTATTCTGTAAATAAGCATGATACATTTTGAGGTCCTTTTTTCAGTCCTTGCATCTGAATACTTAAATTTTTCTAGGGAAGAAGAAAAACAAATAATCTTTTAAGTTAGCAGTGTCTACCTAGAATAATTGCCTTTTAAAACCATTTATGCCTTCGTTTGTCTTTATCTAAACAGCTGAAGTGAACCAGGGATCAGTCCAGGTGATTTACCTAAAGCACAGTCACAAGCCTCCAAGAGCCCTTACTTCAGAGCTGAACCAGTTAAGAAGACAATCAGAACTTAACTATAGAGACAAAGCATGCTAGAGAGTGGTTCAGATGATTCTCTGTGGAGGGAGGGACTTAACCACAAAGCTCTAACTAATGATGTATATGTAAAATACAATGCATTTAGCATTCTCACCAAAAATATTAGATGGGACCTGGATAGATCTGTGATATGTAGGGACACTTGCAGAATACTTTGAAATTTGATGGATGTCCTAACTAGGTAATTTATCTGGGTTCTCTTTATCTTTCTCTCTGACAAGGCTGTTTTACTAACCACTACATACAAAAATTAACTTATATTACATGATACTGGTATAAATAATTTCTACCAATATAAATGTAAACAATATCTGATTAAATGCGATTGATTATGACCCTGTAGGTATTCAAGAGTTTTGACAGATTGCATCCATTTGTAGTTTGTTTTGGCATTCCCTGACTATAAATGTATGGCTCTTCAAGTTATCTTACAAAGCAGTTGTCATATCTCACTGGTCTCCTCATTCATTAATGAGACAAATAAATCTTGACATGTGTTCATTTTATATCTGTATGAGAGTCATGATTTTATCCTTTTTTAAAAGAATTACCCTTTAACAGCTGCATAAAGAAACCTTAAATCAGAGAGAGTGTCTCTGTATTCTGGTGTTACTTACATTTCAGGGAGTGATTCAAAACCCACACAGGGTTCATCTAGTGTTATCAATGGTGTTTTCTAGCATTTAATCCTTTGGAAACTGAGAATGATAAGCTGAAACCATGGGTTCCAGGAGAAGTGTGCCCTGGCAAGAAGAAAAATGTGGGGGAAAAAATCATGTGGTCAATATTTAGAAAGACAGCCCATGATTACTAGCAACATTTATTCTGACCAAAGTGATCAAGGAGTGTGTGTCCTCTGATGGATGTGAGCATCCTTTTAGAACCACTCTGCAACACTGAGCCACATGTCCATAACTCATGGAGCCACTTAAGGTATCTCCATTTGTTTTCAGAGTAATGATGCTTTCTCATAATAAATTAAAAGTCTGGATGTTTAAATTAAATCACTCCATATCTTAAAAATACAAGCAATCTGTAAATGAAAGAAAATACGGGCTTCGAATGTTTCTTGAGTTAAATTCAATGTAATAATTTACCAGCTTGCTGACAATGCGGTACAAAATAGTTCTGGATGGGTATAGATATAGAGATGTATGTAACAGGGATTTAAAATGGAAGTTCCGGAATGACACAAGAATCAGCAATTTTTAAAGTAGTAGAGAAGTTAGAAAGTATATGGCCAAGAATGGATTAAAGGGTTTTAAAATTGTATGCTACAACAACAACAACAAAAAAAAGCACAAAATATTTAGAAGAGAGAATTTTGACTATAGTCACTATAAAGAAATGGTAATACTAAGATGATAGATATGTTCTTTGCCCTGAATTGATCAACACTCAATATATACATACAGTCAGAACATAAACACACATAATTCCAAAGGAGGTGAGTAATTCTGACATGTCAAAGGACATGTTAAATTCTGAATGAATGAATGAATAATATAAAGTCATAAATGATTTTTGTCTTAATGGTAGCTCAATGGAAGGGCACATAGGAAGGCATGAGGCTGCTAAGTTATGAAGAAAAAGGTAAAATAAAAACAGAATTGAAATAATAATCTCATAAGATCTTTCCAGACAGCATCTAGCCAACATTGACCAGAGAAACAGTATGAAGTGATTGGACATGGTGTCCAGGACTGCAATTAAACTCTGTTAGTGTGCTTTGCATTCACTTGCTGTTACTTGTGACTTCAAACATTAATATGCTGGAAAACAAAATCAGGTATGACCCTGAGACTGCTGTTATATTGATATCATTCTGCTGTTTACCGTACATGATATGAGTTACAGAAACATTATTTGTAGCAGAACAGCCCTTCTCAACACAAAGCGCTGTGGGAGGTACAAGCAACCAGGAATAAGAGAGACTATTAGACATTATCCTTGCAGCTACAGGGGAGAAACATTTGGCAATGGTATTGGGAATGTTGAAACACCCAGGCCTAGAGAACTCAATACCAATTCACAAAATAACAGTAATATTTCTTTCCCTCTTTTTAAATTTCTTCTTTTTGTTCCTACTACACCATGGGGGAGAAGGAGAGGCCTGTTTAGGACTTTAGTTTATAAAGTGGGAGGAAGGGAAGAATTTGGAAGGCATCAAGTGTCCTTCCTGACTCTGATGCGTCCTTGTCTATATCATACAAGCTTTCTAGGACAAAACAATGAGCATAAAAATCTTGGAGTGGCCAATTCAGCAACAAAGGAAGTGGTAACCTCACAAAGTTCATCTAACACAATAACAGATGACAAAACTACAGGGCTTTCATGGCAGCCCAGTAGCCCTGGGTTTCCACAAAAAATCTCAAGATTTATTTTTTATGCCATCAAGCTCTCATGTTCTCTGAACAGCATTTTGGTAATACACATGGTCTTAAAAATAATCAGACCCTTCTTTCCCTAAATTTCTTTTTTAAGAAACCATCCTATCTGCTTGAGATATATGGGCAAAAGTTAGTTTACAAAAATATATTATTATATGGCTTATTAAAGAAAAATATGGATAAATCTAATATTACACATAGGAAAACATTGCTGCATGCTGTGTTGTACATATCGAATAAACTGGTCAGAACAGAAGATGTGAACACTTAACTCACTTAAGGAAAAAGGTGATAGGGAACTCCATTGACTTACCCAAGTGGGAAATTGACAGTTATACAGTATTAGGCATTGTTAGAAACATAGAGCTAGATAATATCAAAAGCTTCACTGTCTTAATGGCATCTATTATCTCTTTTATTTCTATAAGTGAATAGACTTACATCAATCTACTATTTCCAATTAAATAATGGTAACTTTACTCCAATGCTTCCTTTAAAAACTCAGAAAATACTCACCCTTTCTAGTTGTTTGGTTCATTTGCTTTTCCTTATATACCACTGCTGCCAAGAATATAGTATTTTGATTGGCAGTGGCTTGGTCAGGTGTTCACACATATGATAGTGTGAATGAAATGGTTGGAATGGATTCCTCATAAAGAAAGAGGATATGTATTTCCAAAAGAAAGGAAGATAGAAAATTAAAGGGTTCTGGACAGATAAAAACCTTAACAATTCCAATTTAATACTATTTCTGTTAAAATAACATCTCCAAAGACTTTTAACTGAGATTGCAAAGTTGGGACATATTCAAATGAATATATATAAGTTATAATATTGTGCATGTCTATAAATAACTTCCTTATATGTGTTGATTAAAAAGTACATGAGATAGATAACATCCTCAACTTTTTAAAGAATTGCATAGAGACATACTAAAAACAGAGAATTCTCCCAGATATTGACAGTTATTGTATCTGGTGAAAAAAAAATGAGTAATTGATTTCTTTCTTCCTTTTGTCTTTATATTTAAGATATTGAATATACATACATATTTTTATTTTACAATCAGAGAAGTTCTTGAAACAAATAAAATAAAGCAATAAATCTGTGGAAATTATTTTCTATGTTGTAATGGTTAGCCTCTTGATGAAAATAAGGTTTGTTCCAATGGAACCCAGCAAGGGGCAGGCCTTGTTTATCAGGGTACTAGAATGCTTGCCATTATAACTTCTTCTCTTTCCTGCACTTTCATTATTCTGGCTCTCCCTATCTCATAAATTCAAAAAAGTCAGGGCTGAAGGGGGACTTAGAGAGCAACCAGTCCCAAACCATTATTTTACAGATGAGGGAAGTCTAGCCAGAAGAAATGAGGGGATGTGCCATCAGTCAACAGGAACTGAATCTCAGAGAAAGAACAAGGCCCCCACCTCTATCTACTCTGAATCATATAACTCAGTCATCAATTCTGTTGCCTATTTGTTAGTTCAACATGCATTCATTGTATATAAAATTTTCAAGATATTGTTCTGTCATACTGTGGAATACAATAGGACAAATCATGTCTCAGAGACAAATTGTTACATTTTCATATATAAATGGTATTAAGAATAATTTACTCTAGGAAGAAGAGAAGGAATCTGAGAAGCATGAAGCCACTGAGGAGGAAATCTTCTGGAAACTTGAAAGCTGATACAAACTAAAAAACAGAGTAGACTCCATAAAGCAGACCTCTGAATGAACAAGTACACACTGTGTTCCTCCAGACTTATCATGTTTCTTAACACACATGTATAATACATATTATGAATACACATTATGTCTTTCTAAGACAAACGTTAGGAATCTTAGAGTCAGGTTTTCTAGTATACCAAACACACTTGATCATGTAGTAAGAGGTTATGTCCCTGTCTACAAATAGAATATATCTTTTAAACTGCTTATTCCATCGCCAAAGAATCAAAACAAGAAAGTTGAAAAGACATTGGAATGAAACCAGATCTCTTATAAGTTAAAAAATATGATCAATTAGAGTGTACATTATGAAACATGAAAGCAAGATTTTGATGACGATGTATTCGAGAGCTACAAAAAATAAAATAAAAAGAGACAAAAGACAGATGAATAGACACCTTCTTCCAAAATATACATGTGTACCTACAAATTAATCTTAAGCTGTTATATTTCATGTTATAATTTTACTTTATGCTATAACAAATTCCTCATAACATTTTATTTCATTAAAAATATCTCCCAGTCTTGTTAACCTAAAAATGGGTTTTTAAAAGTGAAGAAAGTCTTAACAATGCTTACATACTCAGAGGAGGTCTAGATTATCAACCAGGGTTGGTTCTGCATTCTTGAAAGTTTATGATGGGTTACATTTTAATTCTGAAGTAGACCTACTCTAAATCTAGGGGGAAATCAATTCCTTAATAACTTCTTTATCCAAAAATTATTAATTAAATTTAAGTAGCTACTTATTTCCAAGTAATAATTTGTCATTACATAGTGTATACAACACCATTTTAGAACTTTTGCTTTCACAAACATATATTTGCTATTTGAAGAGTATTTTCATCCTCCTCCTGCTGACTTCAATACTGCACTTTTATACTCTTTTGGTTTATATTCACATTTGACTTTTGGCATTTACAAATACATCTCTTTCACTCGTTCCGAAAATGTAATATTTTAAACTGTGTAGAATTTGTCCACAGTTGGCTACTTTATCATTCTATGCTTATGTGATTTTCTTGTAGTTAATGATGCATTTCTTTTCTGTTTACTGTGGCAAAAGAAAAGAAAAACCAATTCAGGCACATAATTCAATAAAACCTGGTATATATAGCAGTTCTTTCTGCATTCTGAGTCTATGATTGATAACTACCTAATTCTTTCCTCAGTTTTATAATTTTTTAAAATTTTAACCATTAAAAAATTGTAATGCTTTACTAAGAAAGAAAGAGAGGGATAAAGAAAAAGAGGGGAAAAAGGAAAGGGAGAAAGAAAGGAAGGTAGGTTGCTTGGCTGGGTGGCTAGCCCTTTAGGGGCTCTTACAAAACCCAGCGCAAACAAGGAGAAGGAAGAAGGCCAGAGGAGTAGAGATTAGAAAATAAGAGAAGAATGAAGAGCAGGAAGAATGGAATATGAAGAGAAACAAGAAAAAAAGCAGGTAATCATAAAACTGAGTGTCAAAGGGAATCAAGAGAGAGGGACTCATGTATCCATTGTGCTTTTTTAGAAACCAAAATTATACCAACTAGCTTTTACAGTCCAGGTTTGCCAGATATTTGACAGCATCACAACATACAAGTTTATTTTATAATAAATGTTATGATCGTGTATATTGAGTAATAACTACACACATTCTCTTAAGAGTGCAATCAAGTCTCTAAAGTGTTATCTTCAGCAAGCATTCTGATGGTAAAATAGTTACATTTAATCATGATTAGGATAAGACTTTCTCTAACATTGAAAAGCTAAGTGCATTCTTAAGTTGTAGCTGAAACATTGATCACCAGTAGCTGTGATTTTGAGCAAGCTTCTTAATCAACTTGTGCCTCAGTATCCTCATCTGTAAGATGGCAGTAATTACTAATGTCTGAGTGAGAGACATATAAGACATATGCTCTTCACATAATAAATCTTTTTTAAATTTATTTTATTTTATTTTATTAATTTTTTATTGGTTGTTCACAACATTACAAAGCTCTTAACATATCATATTTCATACATTAGATTGAAGTGGGTTATGAACTCCCAATTTTACCCCAAATGCAGATTGCAGAATCACATCGGTTACACATCCACAAATTTACATAATGCCCTATTAGTAATTGTTGTATTCAGCTACCTTTCCTATCCCCTACTATCCCCCCTCCTTTTTAATTTTTTTAAAGAGAGAGAGAGAGAGAGAGAGAGAGAGAATTTTAATATTTATTTATTTTTTTTAGTTTTCAGCAGACACAACATCTTTGTTGGTATGTGGTGCTGAGGATCGAACTCGGGGCGCACGCATGCCAGGCGAGCGTACTACCGCTTGAGCCACATCCCCAGCCCCACACATAATAAATCTTCATTAATAACTAGTTATTACTATATACAAACTTCTATATGGCTTATCTTGAAAGTTTAAGAAAGATATCTTTTGTGGGTTTTTTTTTCCCAGAAGTCAGTCCTGCATTTGAGTCTTTATTGGGAAGTGATCTAGGGAGGCACAGGTAGACTGAGAGAAGAAAGAAAGCCAAAGCAGAGTGTGTAAATGAGCAGTATCTAATTTGGGCAGTCGCAACTCCATCCATCTGGGACCTCAAAGGAACATCAGCACATTCCTTAGAGTCACTCCACCCAAGGAATGAGACAGTGGCATTTTTCCAATGACTCGAATCTCATTGCTTGGGAAGATCTTAACTCTTCAGTATTCTTAGCTGGCCTTGCCTAAGGTACATGTCTGCCCTTGCAGCAGGAGAAATTCTTAAGAGAAAGAACTAACAGAAGCTTTGTAATAGGAAAACAAAGGTGTGTATGGAAACAATGAAGAGCCAAGAGAATATCGGTGGATCCCAGAATCGGTCAGCTAAAAATAGCCATGCGATACAGGGAGTTTATGAGCATTAGTTATGCCTCTAATGTACTTGGCATATGCCTACCATATAGTCAGGGTTCAACAAATGGCCATTTGTTAGAAAAATAAATTTTCAAATACCCAAACCCATGGCCATAGTGTTTGGAGTTAGAGGGGACAGCAAGAGTTTGTAGAGCAATGTACCCAATTTTACTGGCATAGAGATTACTGATTGAAGAGAAAGATTCAGTGTTTTCAATTACCTTCTCCATTCCTACATTGTGCTACTTATTTGATTTTTTTTCCACTTTGGTGATAACCACTTAACTAATAGATCAAAGTACAATAGCAATACCCGCTTAACCAACCACAGGGAGGAAGTGTGAGATTCACATAAGAGAGAAGTGAATGAGATAAGACAGAAGATGAGAACAACTTGTAAGGGTACAATTTGCAGAAATAGGAATAAAATATTAATTTTAAGTGATTCATATAAAAATGTGCCATCTCACACCAGCTGGGATGTTTCATTGTAACATTGTAGAGCAACACATGGCAACACATGTGATGCTGGTATAAACAAACATACTGTTACGCTCCGGTTTTATGAAAAAAATAGCACATGCAACTGTGTATACCACACAATACTTGACGATGATGATAAATGACTGGTGTTACAGTTTAGACATGAGGTATTTCCCAAAGCTCATTGTGAGACATTGCAAGAATTTCCAGAAGTGAAATGATTGAGTTATAAGAGCCTTAACCTAATCAGTGCATGTGGATTCACTGGGTAGTAACTGTAGGCACCCTACTGTGGCTGAAGGAGGTGAGTCACTGAGGGCATGCATTTAGGGTCATAATTTGTCTGTGGTGAGGAAGGCTCTCAACTTCTTGGTCCCAAGTCCTGAGCTGCTTTCCTCTATCAAACATTTCTACCATGATGTTCTGCCTCACCTCGGACCTGGAGCTATGGAGTTTGCCATCTACAGACTGAGACCTCTGTAGATAAGATGACCAAACAAACTTTTCCTCCTGAAATTGTTCTTGTCAGGTCATTTGGTCACAGTGGTGTAAAAGTTGACTAAAACAATTGGTTTTTATGTATTTACTATGCCATATTTTTTTTTTTTGCTATTTTAGAGTGTACTTCTACTTATAAAGAAATGTTTACAACAATATAGCATGAGAGTTCTCCACGGCAGACTCATGCACCTTGTGTGTACTGTGTGGTTTCTTTTGTCTCCTTTCTGTTGTGCCTGGTTTAAGCTCATCACTTTGTTTATCATGTCCCTAGAAGCAACAGATTATACTATATATACATAAAACATACATATATGCCACATATCCTATGTATGTGCTAGGCATGCAGGCTTGTGTAAGGACACTCTGTGATGATCAGACCACAAGGAAATTGCCTAACAATGCATTTCTCAGAATGTATCCCTGTAGTTAAGCAATGTGTGACTGTAATTTGATAGGATGGAAAAACGTTTTTCAGGATTTAAATACATAGATTTGCTCCCTGGGAGCCATCACCTAATGCTAGCAATAATTATGGACCTTGTGTTTAAGCATTAATGACAGTAAACATCTCAGCATGGCGCTCCCAGCACTGTCAGTTTCTTTTTCATTCTTATTATTTTATCAAGATTAGAACAGTCACTCCAACAAGAGGGGTAGTCAAGGGGTCATATTTGATGGGCAGTAATGGAGTAGAGCAAACCATTTTCTGTAGCTGTCTTAGTTATGTCTGCTATTCCAAAATACCAGTAGATTCATTGTCTGGTGGTGGCCTGGTTCACAGATGGCACCTCCTAGCTGCATCTTCACATGTGGAAAGGGCCTCTTTTATATGGGCCCTAGTCTCATTTCTGGGGCCTTCATGAGCCAGTACCTAACCAATGTCCCACCTCCAAATACAATCATTTTTATAATTAGATTTCAACATATAAATTTGTGGAAGCCATATTCAGACCCCAGCGATAGGGAAACGCCTTCTTAGAAATATCCTCAATTCAACATATCATGTCAAATAAACTAGTTTTTATTGTGTCTTGGCCTAAGAATTCTGGAGGCGAAATATGTGCTTGGCTACAAGTGATGCTACTCTTCTGCAGTCCTCTATGAGCCAGGGTCATGTAAGGCCACTCTCCTATACCAGGAGTCAGGAGGGCTGGTGCTAAGCAGACCCACCTGCTATTCACTTGTCAGTTTTTTTCACCTGTAAATAGTGGTAAAAAATGTCTGTTTTGACTGCCCTACTGGGAAGTGAGTAGAATCAAAGGCTCGTTGTTTTGAGGAGACACCCTCTCTTCTCTCTTTGTTCACAGCTTCCTCGTACTGGGCATGAGAAACCCAGCCAGCCCTTCAGCAGCATATGTGACAAGGCTTTTAACACTGTGTCATAGTATAGGAAGATAAGATGTAACTAAATCATGTTACATCTTATCCTTTAATTGTTCTCATAGCTTTTCTTTCTCCTTTTCTATTTTCAATTATCCTCTAAATTCATGTCAATTTCTATGTCATGAAAAATGTCAGATTAACTGAGAAATGTTCAAAGAATGCAAATTTTGTGAAATACTCAACTACAGGAAAATGAATAAGCAAATAATTATCTGTTCCTCCTACAAGGGACAACGAAGACAGTTATATATGTCTGTATCTATCTATATCTATCTATATAGATATCTATCTGTATCTATCTATATAGATATCTAATATAGATAGTTATATAGATACATGTTAGAATAGCTTGTGCTTCACTTTAACAATACTAGCACAATAGCTAAGCTTTTTTATATGTCCTTTCTGTACTTTACCCAGGGATATTACCTGAACTTCCAGAGATGGACAAATTTGCTAGCCCTCTGAGAAGCTGGATGTTGCCACATGATCAAATTTGGGCTAAGAGTATGGAAAGAGATGCATGTGACTTCCACATCATCCCTTCAAAAAAGCATCTCCTTGCACTAGGATTTTCTTTTTTCTTTCCTATTAGCTGAGACATCATGATGATGTGAACAGCCACCTTAGACACAGCGGCAGAGCAACATGTTGAGAATTGCAGAACCATCCTGGAACAGAGCATCTGCAGGTATTCTCCCTGCCTGAGCCAGTGGCCATCACAAAAGACATAAAGAGATCCTGCTTAAGCAACTTAATGTTTTTTTTCTATTAGAATATATTAATTTATTCACTGGCAGTGTAACATGATACCTCATTTCTTACAAAATCAAATGAAACTTATTAAATTAATAGTTGCAAGAAAGGCTACACTTAACAATAATAAAACTACTCAGTGAACCCAACCTATGCCTAGTCCCACACTAGATGGCAGAACTGCTATAGTAATGAAAAGTAACTCTTGCTCTCATGGAGCTTCAGTTCTAAATAGCAGCAGACATTTTTAAACTCAAAACATTAATTTAAATAACTCTAAATTCTATTGCTAGAAAAGGTAATCTCAAATTATTGTAGGAGTAAACAATAAAAAAAATGAGTCTTCTTAATCTCTCCCTTTCATTTTCTTCACATTTCTGCTAAATTATACCTTGTCAGAGGTTTTGTTTTCACTTATCAATTATTAGTTCCATTTCTTCATTAGGTAGGCTTCAGCTTACTATTTCTTAACAATTTTATATAATACCCCTCTTTCCTTCCAATAAAATTATCTCTTGTATACAAACTACTTTAAGTGAGTTTATACTTTAGGAACCAAATCCTTCCTAAGTAAATCAGGGAGGTAGACTTTGCAATGCATATTAATAATATTTACTTTATTCAAATTGCCTTTGTATTATAAAACATGGGTTTTTTTGTTTGTTTTGTTTTGTTTTGAGTTCTGGGGATTTAAACTAGGGCTTTGTGCATCCTAGAGAAGCAATCTACCAACCCCCCCCCCAGCCCAAGAACATATGTTCTTTACACAACATCTGAAATTATTTTTATTTTAAATTGAGTTCTGAAATGCCATTTCAAGCTTGAACAATTCTAAGGAAAATAATCTAAAATGGTATTCCAGCAAGTTTCTTCACAAAAATATAATTTGCTCAGCACATTATGATTTCTGAAGATTTTTCATATACTCTAGAGCAAAATGGGAAATTACATCATACTGTAGAAACCAAAACTATCTTCTCTATGTATGCTCTGAAGTGTATAAATACAGTCATACCTCATAAATTTTCCAATTAATTGCTTAGGTGCTCACACAACCAATCAGAAATCCAAAATCTTCAAGATGTATTGTGAAGCCTAAAATTTCATGTGCTGCCTTGACGCCTTTGAGTCTCACTGCACCCTAACTGCAAGTTATCCAGTCCGTGCCAGATAAGGGCTCTACCCAGCAGGAAAGATCATTTCCTTTGGGAAATAGATCAGCTCTACTCCACCCAGTATTGAATCTATAAAGAGCCCCTTCCCTGACAGCCCAAGAAAATACTCAAACCCATCACACCCTCCTGCAAGAACCAGGGAACACTTCACCCTCTCGGTACTATGCAGCCTGCCTCCCACAGCAGCTATCTGTTCGCATTGTGCCAATGTGGTCTTGCAAGATGTGAGGACTCCTACTCCCCTGGACTGTGAGTGCATGTGGCTAAGAAACTGCAGGCTGTATCATCTACCTAGGGCCATGCATTTCATGTTCAGCCATCTTGTACCACTAGGGTAGGGGATTCCTCCTTCACCAACAGCCTGAAAAAGGGATGATCAAAACTCCAACAAAATCATTGGAAGCCTTAGAGACTGAGTCCAAAAGTAGAGCAAACAACTCAAGTCTGATCACTTCACAGCTGCTCCTACTTCTTCCTGCCCCACTGCTGGTGAGGGACAAATGAAGGACAAATGTTTGGTGCCTATGGTGAGGGCTTCTTCCTCCTTTCACCCACTGATATTGCGGTGGCCTCCACAGGGAACCACGATTACAGCTCTGTTTGCTCACATTCACTTCCCATGTGTTGCAATGAAGTCTCTCGAAGTTGTCTGTCTTTTAAAAGGGTCTTTAACTCGAGCAAAACATTGTGCCAAAAACAATCATCTTCTATCAAATCTTAATCCTTTTTATGGGTCTAGATTTCCTATCCTCCAGGTCATTTAATTTCTGAGATTAAATACTGTCTCTACTGCTGGTCACAATCTTAACCTTTTGGTTTTCCTTCCAACAAACTCTCTTAGACTCTGGAGTACTGAAGTTAGGATATTGGTTCCTCTTCCTCAGGTGCCCTGAAAGCGTCTTGAAAATGTATTAATTCTATCCAGTTGTTGTCTCTATCTCCATCAAGTAGCTTTTGTTTTATCATTCCATATTATACAAGCTCAAAGTCAAAGGGACCCAGTTGTCTCACATTTGCATAGCTAAATGTCTAGTCCATCTCACTTCTACCTAGATTATTGTGAGTTTACTCCATGGACTAAAGGAATAACAGAAATGTAGACTGACGTACCCTAGTACACACAGACAACAGGAGGGAGAATTGCATGGTGGTGAAGACATATTATCTGTGCTCTAAACCAGAACATTCCAAAAGATATAGAATGCCAGCCACAGATTTAGTTTAAATTAAAGTGGCTATGTTTTCCAAAAGATAAACATAGTTACAATTAATTTTAATATTAAAATGTATGAACCCAATTTATATGAAATGTGATTCTTTTTTATATAACCAAAAGTTAAACCTTCTTTATTCACATGAAGTCTTCAAAATTCATCATCTATTGGCACTTACAACATATCTTTACCTGGACCAGCTCCATTTTAAGAGCTCAGGCATGTATATTGCATAGTACAAATCTACCGAGAATATACTAGAATTCTTATATTACCATTCTTACCATTACCATTTCTCATTGGCAGTACCATCATTAGCAAATTACCAAAATTTTCTATGTTTAATTTACTTCTAGATGAAGTAAGTATGATAATAATTGTTCCTACTCAATTATTGGTTCTTATTGTGTCCAAATGAGTTGGAATTTAAGAATAGAGAGATCAATGTGCCTAAAGTCCCAGTACTACAGAAACTGAGACAGAAGAATATCAATTTCAATGTTAATGTTTGCAATTTAACAAGACCCTTAGAGAAACCATGTTTTAAAATAAATAAATAAATAGGACTGCGGATGAGGATATAGCTCAGTGGCAAAGTACCCTGGGTTCAAACACCAGTGCCTCCCTGCAAAATAGAAGACAGTTCGGGCATATTAAAACTTACTAAGAATTAGTTAATGGTCTTAAATGCACCCATAACAACAGCCTCTTTTGTTTTGTTGTGTTTCCTTTCCAAATCTATTTTATTTCCAATATTATATGCTGGCTAGAATGGAATGATTTTTCATTAGCATAGGGGAAGCTGCAGACCACTGGGGCACTTTCCTTTTGATGTATCAGGTTTTCCAACCAACCAGATTTTAGTTAAAGAACCAGATGAAGTCACCCTGACTTGTTTCCTTCTATTTCCTTTTCCCTTCTTTGACTTTCTCACGATGACTTTCTTATCCATCATCTATTTCTTTTCTTTTTTTAGTTATAGATGGACACAATATCCTTATTTTGTTGACTTCGTTTTATGTGGTGCTGAGGATGGATCCCAGTGTCTCACCTGTGCGAGGCAAGTGCTCTGCACTGAGCCACAAACCCAGCCCTTATCCATCATCTTTTGTTCCTCTCTTCAAGTTTCTGTACCACTTAATTATGTGAACTTGGTCAGCTTACCTGATCTCTTTGAAAGCCAGTTTCCTTTCCTGTAAAATTGGGATCAGGAAAGTTTTTCTCTTGGAGTTTCTGTGATATTCAGTGATGCTAAATAGTAAACTAGTGATGGTCTTTTGTGTAGGAATTGAAAAAAATAAATCTCTGTCTCCTGCATTATATTCTTTTCCATTCTTTTAAGTACCTTGTTATACAATTATAAGAAGTGCTCGTATAGAAATGAGGACAATAGGAACGTTTTCAAGTAAATCGCTCTACAACTTTATTGCATCTCCTATACTGGCAAACGTAGACACTCACATACACGACACCCACACAGAGACAGACACATATGCACCCACAATCACAGAACAGATTGTCAAGGAAACTGATTTGACAATAGAGGCAACTATAGAGATTATCAAATCAAAGTCTATACCTTCTTTGGCAGAAAAGCTTGAGAGAATTCTAAAGAGATGGTCAATTCTGAGGTCACACTGCTACTATTGATATGGTTAAAAACAGAAAATCAAACTGGTAACAATTCATTCTCTTTTGTTTTGGTACCAGGGATTGAACTCAGATGTGCTTAACCACTGAGTCACATCTTTAGCCCTTTTCTGTATTTTATTTAGAAGCAGAGTCTCACTGAGTTGCTTAGAGCCTCTCTGGGTGGCTGAGGCTGGCTTACAGCCCATTCTTAATTCCATTCACAACCTATTACATGGCCCCAGGGGGAAAGCTGTAAAAATCTTCCTCATTGGATCACACTAATCATGTGACATTCATGGTATGGTTCGTTTCTAATAAACATTTAACTTGGGACATTTTATTTCAAATATTATTATAGACTGAATAAGAAAGAAGTATAGGAAGGAACAAATGTGAAAAACTGAACTTTTTCTAACTAAAAAATGTCAGTTTGGTATATATATTAAGTGAGCTCTTGGGGAAAATCTCAATGGCAGACAGTTTTGTTTTCAATGTCTGAAAATGTTAATAGAATAATTAAATATATAGTAGCTCTGATTTTTACAATGAACTGTGCATTATTCAACTAGTTTATTAATTCTCCCTCTATAATCTATTATGTTATGCATTTAGTAAAAACAATGAAAAATTCAGAAGGGATTTCCATTAGAGATTTGAATATGACTGAAAATTTATAGAAATGTAATT
The DNA here is from genome assembly GCF_045843805.1 of Urocitellus parryii. NCBI lineage: Eukaryota > Metazoa > Chordata > Mammalia > Rodentia > Sciuridae > Urocitellus > Urocitellus parryii. The sequence goes on along the minus strand of NC_135540.1, from coordinate 117,671,670 downwards.
TTCCTTTTTTAAAATTTTTTATTTGTTCTAATTAGTTATACATGACAATAGAATGCACTTTGGCACATCATACATAAACGGAGTATAATTTTTCATTCTTCTGGTTGTGATGTAGAAGCACATCAGTCACATAGTCATATATGTACACAGGATAATAATTTCTGTCATTTTACTACCCTTTCTACCCCCAGACCTTTCCCTTCCCTTCACTCCCCTCTACTCCTCTACCTAATGCAAAGTAACTCTATTCTCTATGCACCACCCCTCCATTGTGAATTAGCATCCACCTGTCGGAGAAAACATGGGACTTTGGTCTATAGGAATTGGTTTATTTCACTTAGCATGATATTCTCTAGTTCCATCTATTTACCTGAAAATGCCATAGTTTCATTCTTCTTTAAGGCTGAATAATATTCCATTGTGTATATATACCACATTTTCTTTATCGATTCATCTGTTGAAGGACACATAGGTTGGTTCCATAGTTTAGCTATTGTGAGTTGAGCTGCTATAAACATTGATGTGGCTGCATTTCAACCATAAGACACCTAGTCTATACATAATGCTGACTTCCCTTGAAAATCACATAGCACATTTTTAAGTACAGAGTAAAGTGTGTCTTCAAAATAGTTGTTATAAAGTATCTATATGTTATTAAAACATTAAAGTAATTCATGATTAAATTGTATGATTCGGTGGCAATGGCTATGTTATTTTTGCCATTTGATTTGTTACTTGATCCTGATTCTATTTAAAGTGATATGAAGTTTCTGTTCAAACCTTTTATTTCACAATTAAATTAAAATGGAAGGGTTTATCCTTAAGGCAAATTAATATTGCAGAAGACATATAACTTTGCTGAATAATATTAATATTAGGAAGAAGTATAATATAAAATACTTAATACTTCTACTAATGTTAAATCATTCTTAATGATTCTACCCAATTTAGAAATTGCTACAGTAAACATTTATAACAACAGTCATATAAATGTATTTTTTGGCTTATAGAATTAATTAATTAAGCAAAGAATTCTCGTCAGCTAAAGTCATATTATTTTTCATATACACATACACACACATTGCAAACCACAATAAAAATCAGAGAATAGAAATGTATCATTATTCTGAATATTTCTGTTTAACAGGAAATATTTTCTAAATGTATGAGCATGTAAATTAAAATGCCATTTCTTAACAAAACTGAGTATTTTTCTGAATGAAAATAATATCAAGTTGTCAGTTGGTCTGCATTCACTTTACACATGAATTCTACAGTTGAAAAGTCTAGTAGGCGAAGTTTTAAAAATTCACTAGAGGGGACCATCCGTAGATTTGAGATGGCAGAAGAAAGAATCAGCAAACTCAAAGATAGATGGATGGAGCTGATGCAATGTGAAGGTCAGTCACTAAAAAGAAGGAAGAAAAATGAACAGAGTGCAGAGGAATGTGCCACAGCATTAAGCACACCAACCTGAAAGGAAAGTAATACCAGAAGGAGAGGAGAGAAAGGAGAGGAAAAGAAAAACATGTGAAGAAGAAGAATGGCTCAAAATCTCCCTTATTGGCCGAAAACACTCATCTACACATTTGAGAATCCCAGTGAACTACATGTAGGATAAATACAGAGACTCACCCCAGACATGTTATAGCTAGAAAGGTTGAAAGTAAAATGTAAAAAGATAACATTGTAATCTGTAAGAGAAAAGGATAATCCAGCGCTTAAAATTGCACCCAAATAAATTTAACAGCTGACTTCTCATTAGTAATAATAGAGAGCAGAAGCTGGTAGGCTGACATATTCCAATGCTGAGAGTACAATATCTTTAACCAAGAATGCCACATACAGCCGGGCATGGTGGTGCCCAACTGTAATCCCAGTGTCTCCAGAGGCTGAGACAGGAGAACCAAGAGTTCAAAGCCAGCCTCAGCCACAGGGAGGTGCTAAGCAATTAAGCAGGTCATGTGGCTTATTAGGGAAAGCTTACAAAACAGCAATGACTGCTCCAGGAAGTGTTCAGTGGTGACAGGCAGAGCCAGTAGCATCTCTGTCCCTCCCAGTGGTCTGCCAAGAAGTGTTTTCTCTCCCTCATGGTGCTTTGTCCACCAGCAGCTAGCTGGAGAAGTGAGTGACATGTTCTACCCTGAGGATCTTACATGTTAGGCTGAAGCACTGGCTTGCTTAGATTTCTTGTGTGATGAGCATCCTCAGGAGAACTGTCCTTGTGAACATGGAAGAAAGGAGCTTTCCATAGATAGCACCAACTTCCCTCCCTCCTCGTATGCACGACAGAAAGCCAGTGTCCTTCAAGATAATGTGCATCTGGACTTTCTAGCCCAGGATTGCTCTTGTTCCCTTAACTCAGTTAGTTTTTTGGGATCAGGAAGGAGGGCATTCAGGAACATGGTGTTTCACTGGCCACTTTTTTCCTTTCTGATTGTCTTCCCTTCTTACTGTGGATTCTCGTCACCATCTTGCTCTGTTTTCTTACTCCATCACAGTTGTGTTCGCTCTCATCTCCTTCTGCTGTTATTGCCAAATACATTTCATTTTTCTATATGTATACACAATTATATTTACACTGCTTTATGAAATTCATTTTAAAATTAGAAGACTAGAAAAACATGCAATTATATTGCTTTTTATAATTACCTACTACCTTTACCAGTACTCTTTATTTTTAATGTGGATTTTAAACTATTTTCTGATGTCATTGGTTTTCAGCTTGAAGAAATTTCTTTAGCATTTCTTTTAAGTCAGGTCGGGTAGCAACATATTCCTTGTTTTGATTTGGCTGTATGTGGCATTATTATTTTTTCTATATTTATTTTAGTTGTAGGTGGACACAATACCTTTATGTATTAATTTTTGGTACTGGAGATTGAACTCATGGAACTTGATCACTAAGCCACATCCTCAGCCATATTTTGAATTTTATTTAGAGATGGGGTCTCACTGCCAGTTGTGCCAGGGTAGGGGGTTGGGTTTGTAAAAAGACAAAGAAAGTACCTTCCCACTGCCCTGGCACAACTGGTCTGTAGACATGAAAACCTAAAAAAGAGTACCAAAATACATGAAGCAAAAACTGACGGTATTGAGACAAGAGAATTGCAAGTTAGAGACCAGCCTGGGCAACTTGGCAAGGTCCTGCCTCAAAAAAGTACATATAAAGCACTGGAGAAGTAGCTCAGTGGCAGAGTACTTGCCTAACATTCACAGAGCCCTGGGTACAGTTCAATCATGAGTACTGCTAAAAATAATTTTTCTTTAATATTTTTTTAGTTGTAGATAGATACAATACGTATGTTTTGTTTGTTTATTTGTTTGTTTATTTATTTGCTGCTGAGGATCTAACCCAGTGCCTCATACTTGCTAGGTAAGTACTCTACCACTGAGCCACAACCCCAGCCCCAAGAGTTTCTTTTTTTTTTTTTTTTAAGTATTGAAGGAAGAAATAGACAATTCAAAAATAATAAAGACTTAAACACTAAATTTCACTGATAGAGCACTTAGGAAGAAGATGAACAAGGAAATGAGTATATGGAAAACACTGTAAACTAAACTTAACCAATATCTATGGAAAACTTCATCCAAGAATGTCCCAAATAACATAATTTTTTAAAAATTAATTAGACTATTTTATTAATATTGCAAATGATACTATTATGATATTTGCTTCATTCACTATCTATGGAGAGATAATATTTAAGTTCACACACACCAAAAAAAAGTTCAGTAAATTTAAGTGGGTTGATGTTATGCAAAGCATATTCTGCAACCACGGTAGAATTAAATTATAAATCAATAACAAAACCCAAGTTTTAAAATTTACAAATATGAGGAAGCTAGCCCTAGTTACTCTTTATTGTGAATTTCTATAAGTACTGGATTCCCTAGTACAACTACAGATCTCAGCTCTTCTATACAATCTTCTTATGTGTGTCCATTCACGTGCATCCTGGAGTAACATCTTTTTTCACTTGGCTCTTTTTTGTCTCTAGAATTCATGTGGTAAGTTTTGTTTGTTTGTTTGTTTGTTTTACTTCTTTCTCAGTGAAGTTTCATTATCAACTGTTACCTATATTAAATCAGGATAATATAACTGTCATGTCTGAAATATAAATACATAAATGTGTCCACAGTATTTCAGATATGAATCTTGCAATCTTCAACCTAACATTTGGGTCTAAAACAGATTTCTGGTTATTCTTTATATAGTCACATTCTTGACATATATAAATTCTCAGATGCATAGTTGGCATGAGACCAAAGCCTAAAATATAAAGTAATAGTGACAATAAAGTTTCTAACATAACCATCCATCTAGTAACTACAAAAAAAAAAATCAAGATTTATTTTCAACACCCCCTATCCTTTATGTGAGATCTTAGATAAAGCATCATCAATTCTATATCCTAAATACATCATAAATCTCAAGTTTGTATTTACTTTTACTACTTCATTTATGTATTCATAATTTCTCCTCCAGACCACTGATAATTTTTGCTAAATGCTTACCAGAATGCTGCCTCATGTCTCGTTCACTTGGCTTCCTGAATAATATTTTTTAAAATAAAATTAAAAGTAGCAGTAAGAAGCTCAGCAATTCCACCTCTAGGAATGTATTTTACGGAATTTTTATGATCCAAAATATTGCAGATGAATTGGAGCTATGATGTATAAATAAAATTATAATATTTGTTGATGAATATATATATATATAGTTTTTTTTAAATGTCTGCTTTATAATACTAAAGATAAAGGATTACTTTAAGAGACCACTAGATTTTAGTTATAAAATGTAAGGCTCATAAGTGGTCTAATGGAGAAAAGATTGATATTTAGCATGATAAAAATATGCTTTGCATGATAAAGGAACAGGAATTTGGGAATTGTGGCTGGCTGTCCCTTAGTGGGTGGGAGTGTCATGGGCATTAGTTAGAGTTTGCAGAAAGGAAGGAAAGGGTTTCTACAAGCCGGCAGTAGACAGCATTTTAAGAACAGATAGATAAACATATGGCATATCTTTAGAAACTATAATACTTGACATTTGATTTTGAAATTGTTTCTCTTCCATTGCTATAATTACCCTCGATGAACCCAATATCTTTGGCATAAATCTGTTATACACAACAGCCTTGGATGTATGATACTTTGGGAGAGGAAGATATAAAGGTGCCTTGTGTCCAACAATGCAGAACAAAAAAGGAACAGCAGCCAAGAAGCAAGACACTAAGGTGCAGAACAAGAACGGAATCAATAGAGAGAATCTGGAGCCAGAGGTAACAGTAAAATATCCTTTACATATTAGGAATACTAGGAAATATTTGTTTAAATTTCAGTAGTAGGGGCTGGATTTGTGGCTCAGCAGTAGAGTGCTCACCCAGCATGTGAGAGGCACTGGGTTCGATCCTCAGCACCACATAAAAATAAATAAATAAATAAATAAAGATATTGTGTCTGACTACAACTGAAAAATATATATTTAAAAAAAATGTCAGTAGTATGTGAGCTATAGAGTTTGGGCCATTTTGTCTATATATTTAATTAATCACTCCTGAAGGATGGAGAACTCGGAGGTGTTTTGACAGATTTCACATTAATCTATTGAAACTGTTGTCTATGAAGTGTGAATTGTGAGGTGGAGCAGAGATGGAGATAGAGGGCAAGAGGCCTTTTTTCAATCTATATTTTGTTTTGTTTTGCAGTTCTGGGGATCGAATCCACGATTTTATGAATGCTAAGTGAGCACTCCATCACTGAACAACATCTCTAGCTATTTCTATATTTTTAACTTTTTTATGACCAATTTTATTGGTTTTGAGTTTAAAACTCCTTCATAAAGTGTTCCCAGATTCTTCTATCACAGGGAAAATTAGTCACTTCCTTCTCCTTAATCCTCTCATAAACAAGAACCATGCCTAATAAAGTACATAATATATATGTCACTTACCTATTTATCGGATGAGCATTTAATTTAACATTATTTCACACATGCAATAGAGGAGGAACAAGAAATAAAATGGTTTATCCAGGGCACAGTTTATTAAACTATGGCACCTGGATCACCAGGATTGGCATCTCCTGAGAACGTGTTGTAAATGCACAGTCTTGGACCCCACCTGAGACCTGGAGAGTTTAAAAATTTGTAAGACCCAGAGTCAGTGTTTTGCAAGCTCCCCTGGTGATTCTGATGCACACTTAAACTTGAGAACTACTACTTAAAGGCTAGTATGAAATAGGCAAAAATAGATCTTTGAAAAGAGAGCTTATATTTAATTTTAATGTATTATATGCAAAAAGGGGTCCTGCTAACTAGAATAAATCTAAGGTGATGTTTCAGTGTGGAATTAAAAAAATCATTTTTGTATTTGTCTGTTTCACTTCTTAGGCTACATAAATTGTAAATTTTATGTACATAAAAATTCTATGCTAAAGCATAAAATGAGATGATGAACCTAATACTCAGTTTATTTATTGACAAATTATATATCTTATTTCCATAGGCAAATCACTTTATAGATTTATGATTTTACTAAATTCAGTTACGTTTAATTATGTTAGTATGAAAATGGAACTAAAGATTTTATGATAATTCCATGGAGACCATATTTTATTTTCTACATTTTAAGTATTCAGTGCTACAATTGGAAACATAGAACATTGGTAAGAGTGATCTATTTTATAAGGACAATGCAAGCTGTAGAGAGACTATTAAGCCATAGTTTGCAGGGTCCTTCAAACATAATTGCTTTGGTATTTGCAAACTGAAAAGCTTGTTTAGAGGACTTCAACATTTTTTTCTCATGTTCAAGAGAGAAGTCACTCTATTAAGAAAAACTAACTAGAACCACATCTGTAAAAAAGAAGTCAGGGGTGACAGTTGTATGCAAGGAAAGTGCAGGCAAAATCATATTATTAGTTGTGGTGGCCACAAAAGGTTCCAACAAAACCATCTGTGTCCCTACCAGCTACTTCCCTGAAACAGAAGAGATCCTCATGGTTTATAACTAGGTCTCCACCATACTATTCCTCTTTTTATTCCTCAACCCATATATAGTAAATGTTTACTGCTTGTATCATATTGAATTAAATTATTTTACAATAAGAAAGCATATACAAAACACTTAGGAGAAAGAAAGACATAAGCATAAAAATATTCCTAATTCTAAGGTTTTGCATATCCCAAACAAAATTAAGAATAGATTAAAAATTTCCTTGTAATAGAGAGCCCAAGCTTTTTCCCCAAAGGAGAAGCAAATCTCAGTTTCCAAGATGTATACTCTGACTTTCATTATTAAGAGAGACCTCAGGCTTCAGGTGTGACATGTCACATGAGTTCCCTGCACTTGTCATCCTAACAGAATCATGCTTCTACTATATCAAAATAAATTGCACATTGCTTTAATCATTCCTATCAGCTGTACTAAAAGAATACTAAAAAATGGATGATCTTAATCTCACCAATGAAGAAAACAAGCAGCATAAAAACAATCACGCATCTTTGTATCACAACACTGATTTAAAAATCAAACAAAAAAAGGCTAATGTATTTTTTCTTTGTTGTTTAGATTTTTTTTAATTTGTTTTACTTTTTCCCTCATCCCAATTCTCTTTCAGTTAACAAATATGCCCTATTGTTTCCTGATACAGAACTTTATTTTCCTAGTAATCTTAATTTAAATACTTTGTTCTTTATTGGACATTTGCTTTGAAAGCAACTGTAGGAAGTTTGTGCATTAATTTCCATTTTAATTTATATAAATAATGTTAATACTATTGTGGCACATGTTGTCATGAGAATTTATAGAAAAAAAGTACTGTTTATCAAGCCTTAATTTTTAAAAACTGTAAATGGTTCTGTGGAAAGAGCCTTGATCTCTACTTCATTTCTAATTTGGTCCTGAGTTCTGTCTCGGGAGAGTAGCTATAAACTATGTCCCTGATCCGACAAAGCTCCAGGTGATTTGATTGTGGATGTTTATGATGCACCTGCCATGAGATTTGTTTGTTTGTTTGTTCTGGTAGATGGAATAATGTCTAAGTGTCTGACCAGTGACCAGCCGTCCCTCTCATAGGAAGTTTATTTATACTGGCAGATGACTATGTGGCTTTTATCTCACATGTATCCAGTCTATTTTTGTCAAAATAACCACTCTGTAAAAGAGCCCAACATGGGAGAAAAGTTAGTTATTGGTTATATGAGACACGGAGAAGGCAATGCAACACTACCACATGACATAAAGTCAGTTTATTACATTTTTATGAGTAAAGAGGGACATTTGTAGGAGTCAAAGTGAAAGTTGAAAAGACAATAAGTTCAACCAACAGATGCAGAGCTGGAGAGAGATGAACCTATGTGATGTGGCCTTTTTGGGGTCCAGAGCACCCCTTAAGCATCAGTTTTAATAGGTGTGTTTAGAGAAGGCAGATACTCTCTGAGGGTCACAGTGTGAGAGATGGTCACTGTAGCATATCTGCATAGCTGATGCCAAGTGTGAGAATTAGCAAAGTGAGTCAAGGAGGCTGTACCTAAGTGTCCCACAGGAAGGTGGTCACCCGGAGATAGTTGAATAAGGCAGATATCCAGGTTGAACACATTGAGGACCTGGAATAAGGTAGAGTACGTAAAGTGGTATCAAGGATGACAAAGCTTACTTCTCATATAATAAACTTAAACCTATATTCAAAATGGATGCCAAAAAATATAGGAATTTACTGCAACCATGAAGACCTGCCTTTCATCTTCTTGCACGGAGATTCCAATTTTTCATTTGCAAAATGGGAATGATATTAACTTCTGAGCTGAACTCACATCTAAAGTAATAGCTGCCATATAGGAGAAATAATAATAATAATAATAATAATAGAAACTAAAATATATAGAATATACTATATAAATGTACCAAAATTTTAATCAAAGAATAGTAAATCATGATTCTATTGGATCATAACAAACTGGTCAAACAATATTCAATGCAAAAATTCAAAAACACTTGGATACATTTTCATATGCATAAAGTTTAATAATTTCATTCATAAATAAAACATCACTGTACGGACTTACTATATAAACCAGATAATAGCAAGATAGATCTGTCATTGATAATTAATATATTAAACTTGGATTGCTAATTCTGATATTAAATTCTCAGTTAAATGTGACAACTTGAGCAACTTCAGCAAATCCTTATTTAATCACTCAATCTAAAGTAGACTTTCAGTCACTTTCAATGACATTAGCCTGGGTTGAATTTTTACAGGGCACATTTGATGTATTGATATGTTCATATTTGTTTGTTGCTTATCTTTCCCTGTTATAGCATACACCTTTCCATAGCAGAGATCTTGTAATATTTGAACATATTTTTAGTTAATACCAACAATATTCTCTGCAGTCAATGACATAGACAAGATCTCTGTTATGGAAAAGCATGTGTTATAACAGAAGGAGATGAGCAATAAGCAAGTATGAACATATCAATAGTTCAAATGTGCACTGAAAAACTCAAGCCAGAAATAGAAAGTAATAGAAAGTGATTAAAAGACTACTTTAGATTGAGTGATCAAAGAAGGATTTGCTGAAGTTCCTCAAGCTGTCACACTTAAATAAAAATTGAATATCAGAATTTGCAAGCCAGATACAGAATCTCAAGGCAGAACATTCCAGGCTGGAATAATAGCTAGGACAAATACCTACGGGCAAGACTTAAGCATATGAGAAGCACATGAAAAGGCTCAAAGTGACATGAACAGAGATAGTCTACATGAGAGGGCTTTACAATGAGGACTAAGTTGGAAGGTGAAGGGAAGACAGATGGCAGGGTAGAGAGCCCTGCCAGAAACATGGGTTCTACTCTAAGTGGACATTCTAGGGTTTTAAGCAAGGAGTGACGTGAGCTAATCATTTTTATCTATTTTATAGTAAAACATACCTGAATCATAACCATATAATCCCTCTCCAGGTCTCAGTATTGCATCAGGTATTACAAATATACAAAGTCTGCCAAGTATTCTCAAAGAGCATTATTTCATAAAACTGAAGTAGATAATTAAATAGTTCTTCGGGGGCTTGAAAATTATCCTAGCTGTTTGAATGGGCAGTCTCCTTATCATGCTTGTTCATTCTAAAATACTTATGTCTAGGCCACTTAAATATTTTTCTTGGAAAGAATTTTCACACTAAGTTGATTTTTATTGCCATTTTTGTGCTTGGCAAAACACTAGTGAAATCCATAGAGTATTTGAATTATACAGAATTACAGTTTTGTGATTTTGTGCTATCATAAATATTGACTACAAAGGCTAATGAAGAAGAAGAAATAAAGATTCTGGTTAACATAAGAGTATGCACCTCAAAGATTATAAGCAGGTAAAAATAACAGAATCCATATTCTTTGCATTACATGGGTTATCTTCTACTCACTGGATATTTCAACCAAAAATTTAAGGAAAAATAAAGCAAAGCAAATGACTTCAGAAAATTAGGTTTTATTATAAAAGATTTAATATTTAATTTTAAATAGTGAAAATATTTCACAAGAAGCTTAGTGAACAGAAAAGATCAGACAATATTTGTTTTAGACACACGGTTAAGCTGGCATATAAATGAAATGAAAATGCAGAAATCTTGTTAAACTGGTGTAGTGTACAATCACCTGACTTCCAGGACAGGGAGACATAGTGCCATACATCTTGCATAATATTCCCCCTCAGGTAAGATTAGTTGATAACACAAGGGAATTTTCCCTGGCTTTACCTGACAGCAACTTGATCCATCTTTCAACAAGAGCAATTTCTCTACCATATTCAGCAATAGTAGCTTCTGAAGGGCTTTCTTATCTCATTTCATATTCATCAATCTCCAAAAGACATGTTGGAAACAGCAAAATGTAAATCTCTTTATAACTAAATTAATCCAATTCTTTTCATTTGTCTTTCATGTGACATGGCCTCATTGTCAGCTGAACATATGTAACAAATGCTTGTCATTTCTGAGTGCTCAAAGAGCAAGATCTAAAAGAGAGATAATTTCTTTTGACAAATTATATCAACACAAGAAACTACCTTTTTCTCTAATGATTTACTTGTCATGTATTTTTAAAAATTAATACTTACCCATAACTTATGGAGGAAGAGGATGGTAATCATTTTATGTAATCATTGTTCTGATGAGGCATATTTCCTTGAGATTCTTAATTTAGCAACTTGTCAAAATGGATAAGGAAAAAACATACACCTTTACACTGTTGGTTTTTTTTTTTTTTATAAAATGTTACTATTAACATGCAAATTTCAACCTTTTACCTGAGAGTAACCAAAATTCTAAACCATAAAATTTAATTGAAAAGACACACTTCATAAAAGAAAATAATTTCCCTAACAGATTGTTTGTTATTCCTTACATACTTTTACATTTGACATTTAAAATTATTTTTCTAAGCAAAGTTCTATAAAAAATTCTAATTGATAGCAATAGTTTGTATGCTATAAAAAATAAAATTTTATGAAAGTAAAAATCAAAATGTTATTAATATGTAACATGTGTTCTATCATTGTATTTCAAAGTAGTTTAACATGTTTTATAAATAATTTTCAGCATTGAAAACATATTAAACTACTGGGATAAACAAAAGTATCTTTTACTGTTTTATGACAAAACTTATAAGCACATTATTTCCCCCAAAATACTTCTCACTTTCTCTGCATCATCAACTAAATAATTTTTTAATCATTAGCTTTTTTGTCAACCACACATTATAGTGCTATTATTGTTAATTCCTAAGTTACTTTGTTACAAAGATAATTTCAAGTGGCTTTGAAAGAAATGCGTATTTCAGTTAAATAGAATGTATTTCATAATGTAAGAAAAATTAGGCAAATACAAGACAAACAAAACATAAAAATCAACCCTCAAATGAGGCTAATCAAAATTTTATGCCATAAGGTTCTATATATTTGCCAGGGGCTGACCAAAATTTTGCCTAAAAACTGTTTACTCGACAACTCCAAAAGAAAAATAAGGTAAGTTATTATTTAAAATTTCTCGTAAGATAAACATCATGCCATAGGAAAATCAGATATTTTCAGTGTTATTTTCAGGTTCTCGAAATGAAGACCTTGTGTACTGGATGGAATAAAGGACGTCTCCAAATCCTCAGAGTTGGTCTCTTTCACTCAGAGGATTTTGGAGAGTAGAGCAGTGACATTAGACATAAGTGTAATTCTTCTTTAAAAAGATATAAAGAGGATACTGACTTTGATGATCTTCTAAGAAGTAGAATATGGCACTGATTTGTCAGTTTTCATCGCCGTGACAAATAACTGAGAAAAACAACTTAGAGGAAGAAAGATTTATTTTTGGCTCTCAGTTTCAGAGGCTCCAGTCCATGGTCAACTGACTCTGTTGCTGTGGGCCTGAAGTGAGGCAAAACAGCATGGTAAAAGGACATGAGGAAGAAAATTTGTTCACCTCATGGAGTCAGGAGAGAGAGAGAGAGAGAGAGAGAGAGAGAGAGAGAGAGGGAGGGAGGTGGGGAGGGGGGGGGATGCCAGAGACAATAAATAACCTTCCAGGGAACAATCTCAGTGACCTACTTCCTTCAACCAGATCCCACATCCTCCTGTACTTTCCACTCCCTCCCAATAGTAATGATTTAACTGTCAAAGGATTAGTCCAGGGGCCAGGGTTGTAGCTCATTGGTAGTGTGCTTGCCTAGCACATGTGAGGTACTGGGTTTGATTCTCAGCACCTCATATAAACAAATAAAAATAAATGTTTAAAAATATATTTTAAACAAAGGATTAGTCCACTAAATCACCAGTGAAATCAGAGCCCTCATGATCTAATCATAATCTCAAAAACTCGGACTCTAAAGATTGGTGCCTTGAGGAGCAAACATTCAATAATGTAATATTTGGGGGGATTTTTCAGATTCAAACCATATCATTCTGTTGCTGGCCCCCAAAGACTCATGCTGATCTCACAATGTGAAATGCATTCAGTTTATCTACAAGTGTCCCTTAGTCTTAGTAGTAGCAGATTTGCTACAAAGTCCAAATCCAAAGTCTCCTCTGAGACTAAAGGCAAAAAATTAAAAACAAAACAAAACAAAATGATCAAGTTATATACTTCCAACATAAAACAGCACAGAGTAAACATTGCTTTTGCAAAACGGAAGAATATGAGCAAAGAAAGAATGGAACCAAAACAAGAAAGAAACCCATTAAGGTAAACATTAAATACTGTAGCTTCATGCCCTGTCTCCAGTGCACATGTGATGAGATAAAATCCAAACAGACCCAGCCTTAAGATCTTACCAGTTTCAGCCCACATGGCCTCATTCTTGGGCTGGCTCTGCTTGCTACCCTAAGCTTTCATTGGCAGATGTTCCATATTCCTGTCAGCTCTCTACTGTACCTTTGACTTCACTCTCACAGCTTTAGGGTATGTGCATAGGAACAGCCCTTTTGGAGCATGGAACACAGTGCACTCTTCTTAAAAGTCTTTCAAATGAGTTTTTACTTTTCACCTGTGAAACTGCAATGGGTGTAGTCTTTCTGGTTCCTGAGATGCCTTCAAGACATCTTTTCTATTGGGTCTGTGCAAAATATTTGGTTTCTTTTTAATAGCACTACTCTGTCCAGCAACCAAGAGTTCTATTACATAATTTTATATGTGTTTTTCTGGATAAACTGAAAATTTTAAAATCTTTATGCTTTATGCTTTCCCCCATATTCTCACATTAAACCTAGCTAAAAGTAGCCAGCAATATTTACACTACTGCCTGAATGCTGTGCTGCATTAAAATTTCCTCCACCATATTCAGTAGTCCATCACCTTTAAATTCAGCCTCGGGGAAAGTATCAGGACATGGACATAATATAAACAATTTATTTGCCAAAATGCAACATGAATGGCCAGTAGTCCAATTTACAATACTGTCCTTATTCATATCTAAAATCTCATGAACACAGTCTTTACTGTCTACATTCCTTTCAACATTCTGTTCTACCAGGCTCACCCCAGAACTGTTCATTAAGCTTTGCTTATGATATTCTAAGGTTTCTCTAGTCTGTACCTCCAAACTTTTCCAAATACCTCCTATATACTTCTGAACCATACAGTTAGGTACAATAATGATCCAGTTCTCAATCCCAATTTTCTTATTAGTCATCTTATTGTCACTGTGACAAATACTTGACAAAAACAACTTGTCTGCCGGAAGATTCATTTGGGGTCTTGGTTTCATTCCATGGTAATTTGGCTCCATTGATTTGAACCTGATATGGAAAAGAACATTATTGCAAAAATGTGCAGCGGGGGAAAGCTGCTCACCTCATGGCACCCAAGGAGTAGAAAGAAGAAAGAGAGAAAGGATTCAGGAACAAGAAATATTCTTCCAGAGCATGTGCCTAGTGACCTACTTCCTTCTTTAAATTTCTGCCTCTGATAGTTTCCACTGCTTCCCAGTAGTACATTCAGCTACCAATGGATTAATCCACTATCAGTCTTCATGATCCAATCATTTTCCAAAAGTCCCATCTCTGAAGATTGCCCAACTGGGGACAAAGCTTTCTGTACATGAGACTTTGGGGAATATTCCAGGTACAAACCATATTAGAGAGTGTGAGTCCTTGCTCCCAATACAAACTCATAACTAACAGGTGATGTTAGAGGTGTGGCACACCTGAGGAGACCAACATAGATGTGCTCCAAAGACAAGACTGGTCTGAATCCTCCAAAAAGTAAGTCAGTTTATTAACTTGTGCAGAGCTAGTGGTTTCTCACACAATATTTTGAATCTACTCAAACAGGAAAATGTACTATCAAAAAGGAGGTTTGTACTCGTAAAAATTTAGGAATACTGTCTTTAAAAGTGGATGCTCATTATGATGAGCACTTAGTGAACACTTGCTAGTATGTTAGCACTATCCTGAACATTTGAGGGGCACCTACATCTGGGTTGACAACATTATGCACTTTTACAGATATAAAACGAGGTTAAGAAATTTACCTAATTTCATACGATTAGTCTATGGCAAAATTAACAATGAAAGCCAGGATTTCTGGCTCATGAGTCTAGACACTTCATTGATCTTTACTGCTGTCATGAATCCCAGAGGATTAGAATGGAGTGCTCTTTTCAATAATTAGAATATTTTTAAACCATTTATTTTGAACTTCAAAAATTGTTTGCGTTGGTACACAAAATAAAATACAATTTGTTGGAATTATTTCATAAGGTTGAGAAAAACTTCTCTATGAAAGTAGATGAGGAAAATACATAAAACATTATTTGCAATCATGCTAAGGAAACAGAACTTTTTTTGCAAGCCCATAAGGCACTGAATTTGCCTATTGCAAATGCAAGTAAAATACATTAACTGATTAGTTCTATATTTGTGTGTAAGATTTATCATTAAAATTCAAAGAGTAATAAAATTTTTGAAAGAGAATAATGTAAATCTAAAATTAGAATTTTATTGATATAAATTTGAATAAAATATATAATTATAATGGTACTGTATCAAAGTATAATGAGGTTAGGTTATCTGTCATGGATTGAATTGTAGCCCCCAAAGAACATGTCCACTTGAAACCTACAAATATGACACTATTTGGGAAAACTGTCTTTTCATATGTAAAGCAAATTTAGAACTACTTTAAATAGCTTGATATGAGTTCATCCTAGATTGTCCAGGGCCTTTAAACAAAGAAAAATGTCCTTTTAAGAAGAGAAGACAGAAAGAGACACAACAAATTTCACGTAAAATGGAAGCTGAAATTAAAGTTTTGTCAGTGCAAGACAAGGAGCATCTGAAGCCACCAGAAACTAAAAGAGCAGAGAAAAATATCTCCCAGACTTTTGGAGGAAGCAAATCTTTTTCAAACCTGTATTTAGGATTTCTGACATCTAGAAGTGTGAGCACATAAATTTGTTTTAACAAATTGAGTCTTAGTAATTTGCTGCAGGAACTGTAGGCTAACAACATTCTATGTACATAGATAGTTTGATGTGCTAATAAAAGGGTAATTTCAATAGAAGTTGAATCTTAATCAAATTAAATGTTATAGATCACAAATATATTAAGATTTTTAATGAGCAAAAATAATAGTATGAAATAAGAATAAAAATAATAATTTATGTTCATACATAACACATACTGATAAAAATATTAACCTTCTTATTTAGGTAAAATTTTAACAATGAAAGTTAAAAGATGTCATAGAGTTCAGGAAGTTCATTTACAAGAACTCAAATTTGAAAAGCAGCATCTTAAAAGTTGGTAGCTTTTTACCTATCTGAGAATATCAAATAATGTACTGGTAAAATAAATAAATAAATAAATAAATAAATAAATAAATAAATAAAGGAAATACTTAGGAATGGAAAAGGTGATTATGTAAACATCTCCACTTGTTGAAATAAAATACAGAACTTTCTTTTCTTTTTTTAAACATAGGTGAAATATTCCTAAAATGTTCAGGATATTCTATCCTAAATTTCTATATTTTTTAAATTTTTTTTCCTTCTCTAGGTTTTGCAGCTATTATCACACATCACTTCTCAAGAGTTTTCTTGAATGTATACTATGTTCAAGAGTTTTCTTTTACCCTTGACTCAAAGATAGACAGGAGCTTATTTCTTTGCCAAGAAGAAAGGAGCATTTTCAAAGAAAAAAATTAAACATATGCTAAATATTATATACTAAACAATATATACTAAATAATTAGGTGAATATATCTATATGCACTCATATATAATAATTGAGATGGGTAAGCATTTTCCAGAAATATTATAAAATATATCCACATATGTGTGTATATATGCATAAATATACAAACACATTATTATACATTATATGTAATCGTAATATGCAATAAAGCAAAACTAGACAGAGAAATCAGGATACTCATTCTATACCGTGGTATAATCCTACTGTTAATTAGCATACTTTCCAGAGTTGTTTCTCCCAGTTCTGTTATGACTTTTAATCAGCCTTCAACTGCTTATGTATAAAACATCTCATGGATTTTTCCAAGAACTTTATTTCCCTGTCCCAGTCTTACATCTATATGTGAAATGACACTCGGATTCGCACTCAAGCACCAACCTGGTAAACATTGGAAGCATTCATTGATATCAAAGCCCCAAATTCTCTTAGCCTACTGCCATTCTGGTTCTGCCTTGTCAGATTCCCAGGAGGTCTAAGGTTTTTCAAGCCAAGTGACACAATGAATGTTCTTGCCTTTCAAACTCAACCTCTTGAATAGACTACTGACTTATCTCTTGGCTTCTGAGAATGATGGTTTATTTCCCCCAAGTAGTCCCTGCTTTCTACTTTTGAGGATACTTGATAAGACATTTCTTTTGTTAAGCTGGAGCCATTTGACAATTGTGAGTAGGTGTCTTGATCAGCAATATCCAAGAAAGAGTGATTCAGAGAGCAGACTGATCAGAACAGCACCCTGCCAACCTATGACGGACATGTATTGCAAGTAAAAAATAAATATTTTTTAACCAACAATAAAAAAAAAAGAAAAAAAAGAAATATTTTCTCTTTCATGCCACTGAAATCTTGAGTTTTATTTCTGAAGCATGATCTTGCTTATCTACCTTACAGGCTCAGCTACCATCAAAGTTCCCTCATGTTTCCATACACAAGTGCTTATATTCATTTGATATTTAGGTCATTATAAATTGCACAAATGTTCAATATAATACCTAGTCATAAAATATGTTTTGTGGTAAGATTGCAGAAAATAAAATTTTGAAGACTCAGTTGCCAGTTAGCACAGTAGAGCTCTGCAAATTCCCACGGCAAACAAACTCTGTTTTAAGTGTTGGCTTACACATTGAGATTTTCAGTCCTATTTTTTTCAGGGAACTCTTTTAGATATATCCACAGAGCCCACCATTGGCAGAATATCAATTTCTGGTATTTTTAGTCAGTTCTTGCAGGGAGGGAATGTGGTATGATTGGGATTTTAAAATGTACTCTTATTGTCCTTCTCACCCTGGGAATTGTGTGTGCAGGCATCGTCCATTCTATACTTTATACTATATGTATAATTACACAACCCTTTAGAATGAGTAGTATATTTCTCAGGTTTAAAAGTTGCAAAACAATGCATTCATGGAATTGGGGGTAATCTTAAACCCAGGAGAGCTGAGCTTCTCTCTTCACAGGGAAAAGGACAAGGATATCATGTTTAGAATATTTCCTAATAAACCAAGGAGAGTAAAATTACTTTGATGTATCAATCATTCTAAAATATCTAAAGCATAATACAAGTATCACACATTAAATGGCCTACAAGAAAGTTTTTCATGTTATTTATCATTATTAAGTAATTTATAGAGGATGTGTAAGTTGTAAATTTTGGAATGAGTGAATTAGAATTTCTGTTCTTCAGAAATTGTCAATTTTGTGATAAATATCCTTTTCAGAAAAGGCTGTGGTTTTCATCTGGAAGTTTTTTCTGTAAATGTTAGTATTTTATTAAGGCAAAATTTTAGTATCATGATCTCAGGACATTTCTTTTTTTTTTCAAGTGAAACTTGGGCTTTTTAGATCACTAAAATACTTATTTTGGTAGAAAATGGGTCCTTTTTCGTAGCTAAACATGTTATCTTAAAATCCAGCCACCCAGCTGTCTTTGTTGACATCTTTGTAATATTGATTATTTTTCATCTTTTTCTGGTGTTGAGAAAGCCTTGCTCTATCCATATGCATATAAGCAGGGCTGTTCATTTTAATGTTAGGTGTGATAGATGTATTTTCGGCATGGTTTTTCATGCATATCTTGATCCCACCCTGTATAATTTCATAAAATCTATACAGAAGCCGATGCAGTCCACATTGAGTTTCTCATCTGCTCATATTTTTCAAAAAGTACAGCTCCTATGAGATCAGAAGGACTGTTTCAAAGGGCTCTGTAGCACTTACCAGTACCCACTGACATTTCCAAAGGGCAGGCTTCTTCATGCTCTACATCTGGTTCCCCTCTAAGTAGAAAAGAAATTCCAAGGTTGCAGAACAGAGTGCACACCAGGTAACTTGTGTTACTGGTGGTCATAGCTCCCTTTGGAAGGTTTTTCTTGTTCTGATCTCAGTTCTTTGTTATGGTGGACATGGAGCGGTTTCTCAAAAACTTTTGATACCAAGCTTTGTTAAACCACGTTAAGTGTGGCCATGTCCAATTTTACCAAAATGTATGCAAAGAATATGTGTTAAAAGTGAATAAAATAAAATCATACTCTAGACTTTGGCAAATGTAATGTATTACAAAGCAACAAAATATGTCTATGTTTGTAGTATACTACATATTTGATATATTTGTAATTTAGTGAATCTTTATTCTCTATCAATGATACTTTTGTTGAATTATCAACAATAGATTTTAAGGGACATTAAATTGTCTTTCAGCAAACATTATGTAAGTTCTCTTTTACTAATATCAACTTATTTTAAGCACAGGTTATTTTTATAATGTGAAATCTGCCGCAGATATTAACACTATAGAACAAAATGTGAAATGTCACTGAACCCAGTTCCTGTTTACAGATCTTGAAAGAATTGCCACAAATTTTCTGGCAAATTTTATATTTATCACAATTTAAAGAGGAAGAAAACATATATAATTTTCAAACATATTTGGACAAATTATCTACTCAAAGCCAATTAGTGAACACCTATTGTGCACAAAGACTTTTTCTAGATATCAGTAACATAAAGGTTTATGTTATGGATATCTCCAAACTCTTCTTATAATTGATTGAAGTAAGGCAAAGATGCCTTTTGGTTACACTGCTATTTACTGATGTGTTGCTGTTACTAGCCAATGCAATTAGATAAAGAAATCAGGTTATAAGAACTGGCAAATAAAAAAGAATAAGAGGTAAAATGGTTTTTATTAGCTGATGATTTGATTAAATTAATATTCTTACAAGAATTAATAATAAAAATTTAGATTAGCAGAATATAAAATTAATATTCAAAAATCAATAGACTTCATTTTCTCAAGCAACAATGTAGAAGAAATAATGGAAAAGAAAAAGCTACACTCAGTAGTACAATGAAGATAAAATACCTAGAAATTAATTTAAAAACTACTTGAAACTCCTAAGAAGCAATTCTGAAACTCCTGAAAGCAACTAAAGTAGACTTAAACACACACACACACATAAAAAAAACCCTTTTACTAGGATATAATAATTTAAATTCAAAAACGTTATTGCCCCTAAATTAAATACATAAATTTAAGATACACTCAATATAAATACTAAATATCTTCAAATATTTGTTGGTATTTTGAGCTAGAAAAATTAATTGTAAGTTAATATGGAAAATAAATTTGTAAAAATACATAGAAAAAAAATCAGCATGCAGCCAGATTTAAAACATGCCATAAAGATACTATTTTAAAAAGTGAGGTACTAATCCAGAGACTCTCCTGTCCATCTCTACTACCACTGTGTGAAGATACAATAGAAGTACAACAGTCTGGTAGACAAAGAGAGCTGTCACTAAGGACCTGACTATACTGGAACTCTTATCTCAGACTTCCAGCTTCCAGAATTGTGAGAAAATAAATGCTATTTAAGACACATAGTCCATGGTGTTTTGTTATAGCATCCCAAGAAGATTAAGGCACTCTCTCATAGCAAAGTTAAATTTCCATTATATGGGGAAAATGTCTGAATAAACATGAGAATTTTAAGAAGCAAATTATAAAAATGTTTTTTAAAGTGTGGCTTATGTTACTTTTTGTTTACTTAAAGTTATTCCACCTTTACTCCTTGTTAACAGTAATTTTTTTTTCAGATTTTTCTTGATCTGAAGGAAAGTAGACTACACCTTAGTCAAGAGTGATTATTTTGGCCAACAGAATATAAGAAATTTTTGCTGGCAGATTTCTTAAAAACATTTTCAGTTTTTAATGGGAAGGACATGGTACATTACTAAAATTGCTATTTCATACCACTCTCACTTTCCCAATTTTTTTTGGAGGAGGGGGCATTGGGGATTGATGTCAGAGGCACTTGACCACTGAGCCACATCCCCAGCCCTATTTTGTATTTTATTTAGAAACAGGGTCTCACTGAGTTGCTTAGTATCTCACTTTTGCTGAGGTCGGCTTTGAACTTGCAAATCCTCCTGTCTCACTCATCCTCCAGAGCTGCTGGGATTACAGGCATGTACCACTGTGCCTAGCTAGTTTCCCAACTTTTAATGCATGTAAACTCTTAAACTTTTGACCTTGAGAAAAATATTAACAGAATCACAACATTCTAATGTAGAGATACAATATCATTAGTCACAAACAGTATGTTAGCAACTACCCATTAAAGAAGTTCTTGTTAGGGAAGAAAAATTATTCCATCTTATTTAAGCCAAGATTAGTTGAAAATTCTGTTGATTTCATCCTAGTTTTTGATGTTTGCTGTCACTCTTCTGGTATTAAAAAATGTTGAAATAAAAATAGAATACTATGTTCATAGATAGAACACAAACAGGTTGACAAAGTTGAATTTCCGACATCAAGTTTATTAAGTAGCCTTATGCTGTATAAAAACTTCTAAACTCAGTGCTTTAAACAACTATTATCTTCCCACAATACTGAGGCTAAGCAGTTTGGGCTAGGCTCCACTGCACAGTCGTTCCTTCATTATTTTGTGGGCTCATTCAGCTGTTGTAGTCATCTGATGGCTAAAGTGGGAGTACATGGTTCAACAAAGTCTCATGTGGGTGGCTGGATGTTGACTGTAACATCGCTTTTCTTCTTCTTCTTCATATTTTATGTCTTTCTCCAGTAAGCTAAATCCATCTTCATATATTGTTATGTTCCAGTTAGGGGAAGTCAGAATCTGCAAGGTAACTCAAGGTCTAGGCTTTAAAACTAATGTAATTTGACATATTCAAGTGGTCATAAAAGCTATTACAAAGCAAGTCCAAATTTAATGAGTGGGGAAAAGATTATACTGTTTGAATGGAGGAATTTTCAAATGTATCCATGTTTTTAGTCTCTATTCAACTTATGGCAAATATGTATTCAAATACTTAGAGATTTCTGGCAGTGGTGCAAAAACTTCAATCAATTATAAGAAGAGTTTGGAGATATCCATAACACTTAAATATGCACACACCTCCCAAACTAGCAAGCCTTTTCCTGTGGATAAAATTTAAGGAAATTCTAACACATGTATATAGGAATGTACACAATAATATCGACTGAAAATGAACAGTTAGATATCAATATAGTATCCAACAATGGAGCACATAAGTTAAAGTACACTCATAAGCAGGGAACTATAGAGTAGTTATTAAAATAAATGAATGAGAGATGTATGTTTCAATATGTATTAATTTTTAAATTTGCAATTTCAAGTGAAAAAGCAATTCCTAAAAAATATGTATAGTATATACTATATAAATCTAAAAAGAATTTTATTTTATGGATTATATATAAATTTGAGTAAAAAAATATTAGGAAATGATGTGCATGCATCTTAGAATAAGAGTTACATCTGAGAATAGAAAGATAACAATGTAGGGGTGGGGATATAGCTCAGTTGATACAGTGCTTGCCTCACATGCACAAAGCCCTGGGTTTAACCCTCAGGCCCACACTCACATACACACACACACAAAAAAAAAAGGAAAAAAAAAGGTAACAATGTAGTAGAGGTCTCAATAAATATGTGTAACATTACAAAATATGTATGTAAAGCATTTTGGACAAATGTTAATATTCATATAATCTTTTTGGTGCATGTGTTGGTGCCTGTTCTATTTTCCTCTATTTTTCTTGTCTACTTAAAATCTTTCAGAGTTAAGAATTTTTTAATGTAATACAATCCAGATTGTGTTTGCATAGAGTATCTTTAGAATTGATAAAAATAATTAGTATCAATGGATATCTTTGAAGAAGGGAATCAGAGACTTAAGGGATATGTAAGGAAAGGAGACTTTTCACTTTATACTTTTTCATACTCTTTGAATTTTTATAAGGTGATCATGTGTTTCCTTTAAAAATATATTATTTTCTCCATAATGATCATGTCTTGCTTGAAAATGTGAGACAAACAAATCCCACAAACTTCTTGGCCCTTGGTTAGTTTGAATAACTTAGATGATCCTCATTATGTATTCTTGGGGAGACCTCTGTCTGTCACCTCATTTGGTAAAAAACTTTTAGTTGGTTCCTCATTCCATTTATGGTACACTCTTTTTGACCTTCTCTGAGGCTGCTAGAAATTTCTATTCTCCTAAGAGTCTGACAAGACTGCATTCTTTCTGACCTTTCACTCTCATTGTCATTTAAAGGTCAGGATGTGTCAAACCCATGTTCATTTGTTTTACTATATGCTATTGAAAATCACATAAGCCTGAAAAGCCTGAAGCCCAGGATGGGTGAAGTAACAGTTGAAAAAAAAATTAGAGGAAAAAAACCATAATTTTCATGAAATTTGTTTTTGAATATATATTCAATTCAGTGTCAACTTTAAAATGAAAACTATTTCTTATGAAATCACCAATGTTGGTGTATTTTAAGAGAGAGATTCATTCATTTCTGTATTTACCAGATACTATAAAGAGCCTCCTACATGCCAAACACTGTTCTTGATGTTAAGGAGAAAACACTGGGGAAAAAAAAAAAAAAAGATTTGTTTTCTTCCTGCATCTTACATAGTACTGGGGAGAGACAGACAATGGCCAAACCATTAAATATGTCAGATCATGATAAGCAACATGAACATGTGACATGGGCAACTTCTAGCAAGTGCTCTTAAAAAGAATGGGTGGGATTTCTTTTTCTCGTTCCATCTTTCTCCTGACTTGAAGATGAACATAATATGGAAGCTTCATAACAATGTGAATAAGGTCAACATTCTTGGGACAGCCAAGTAAAAGAAAGAAGACTCCTAAAGACAGAATGTCAAATTGGAATTTGGTACTGAAAGAAATAAACTCTTGTCCTTAAGGCAACTATTACTTTGGGATCTTTGATAATAGCTGTTGAATTTATATTTTAACTAATATTGAAAATTTTAAAATAACTTTATTTTAAAATTGTCATAAAAGAAAGTTACCTTTGGAATAATGCCACTCTTCACTTGATTTCCTCTTTAGTTACTCTTTCTTCATTAGTAGAGTATGCAGTGGAGTTATAGTGAAGACTTCTAATGGCTCAATTGATGCTGCTTCTGCTGAGTTTCATTTCACTGTTGTATCATTGATTGTTAGCAATTAGATAACTCCACATTATTATTCTGTTGAAAAAAGCATTTTCATTTAACAATGCTCATTTTTTGTCAAGCAATGGAGAAGAATCTAAAGATTCAATGGCAAACAAAGGGAGAATAATTCAAGTCACAGAGGCTTTTGATTTATCAGAAAAGAAAGACAATTTAAAAATAATTTTTTGGAATTCTGATACACTTATGCCAGGAGACTGACCAGGGTTCTATTCCCCTTTCCAAAATAATAAAGTAAAAGGAGAAGGTAGAGGTGAATAAGTGGAGGAAGAGAGAAAGAAAATATACAACCAAAGCAAAAGATTCAAGATAAGACACGAATTGGTGTGAATATACTATGTATATAACCAGAGATATGAAAAATTGTGCTCTATATGTGTAAAAAGAATTGTAATGCATTCTGCTGTCATATATAAATTTTTAAAAATGAGATAGTAGTGGAAGAACTGAAGAAGAATGTGAAGGTAGGAGGAGTAAGAGATCAGCTGTGGAAAGAGAGAAGGGTGAGTTGTAAACCACAGGACAAGGTCATGACTTTTCATTAGGTTCACTTACAAACTTCTGTAGTATATTAGACGGCACAGAGAGGGAAGTAAATTGTTTTCTTTAAGGGTCACACTAGGCTGTAATGTATATTTTTTATCATTATATTCTTTTAATCATTTGTTAACATTTTATAAAATAGATCTATTGAAATATAACCCACATACCATAAAATTTATTTTCTTTTTCTTTTCTTTCTTTTATTTTTATTTATTTATTTAGCACATCTATAGATCAAACCCAGAGACTTGAGCATGTTGGTCAAGTGCTCTATAAAGTAGATATTGGCAAGTGTTAAATCGCCATGCAAAGGAAAGACCACTGACTCTAATTTTGAATCGAATTAAAGCAAGCTTGTATTTGTGTACACTGGAGCTGGCCAGGACTGTTTCTCCCGAAAACCCCAGGCTAGAGATCAGTCCCCCAGCTCTCTAGGAACACAGTTTTATAGCACAAAAAGTTACAAAGGCAGATAGTAGTTTAATAATCTACATAGCTTAACATTTCAAGGTAGGGAATAAATTTAGATCCCAACATCAGAATTTATGTGATGCCACTGGGGTTTCAGAGAGGGTTGTTGTCTGGTCAGGGAGAGCCAAGATTTAGAGAGGGTTATTATCTGGTCAGGGAAAGCCAGGCATGGGTGAGTTCAAGGCAGAAATTCCAAACAAGTTTAGAAATCACAGTAATTTATAGTAAAATGGAAATTTGTGACGAGATGGCTCCCAATCTTAAAATGGAATTAGGCTGGGTTCCTCACAAGACGGAGACAATATCAAAGGAAACACCAAGTTGTGAAGCTCAAGTTAGATGTAATGGTGACTTTGAGACGAGGAATGCCAATTAAGTTCGAGAAAGTGATTCAAAAACTATTTACAAGGTAAAATTCATAGGACATAAACACAAATTACAGGAATAATGTGAAGGGAAGGGAGAATACCATATGCTTGGGAAACTGAATTTTAGTATGATTCAGTTAGATAAGAAAAACAAAAGAAAGACTAATTGGGGGTAAAGGATGAATTCCCTTAGACACTCTAAGTTATAGGTACTTGCAAACTTTTCAGAAAGGAGTTGGATGCGTATGCAATTATGGTGACAATGAAGTTTCCATCATTTTTTTTCATCATCATTTGCCGCAGTCCGGCTGCAGCAAAATAACTGGGGGGGGGGGACGAGCAACTTGTGTACTTTGATACAGCAGGAGTGGGAGCCGTTTATTGTAGGACAGGAGGGGTATATATACATTCCACACAGCTTATCTTAATTAACATAAACTAGATACAGCAGTCAACCAATAAGGAATCTCCACACTTAATGGCTCGCTGGCCTTACTTCACAAATTACTCCCTCTGGCAAAATGCCAGGCGCCATCCTGACTTGTTTACAGACTCAAACAATCATTCAGTGTCCAGATACACAGGAGGAGCAGGCACTCAGGTGAAGATGAAGCCAGAATTAGACAGGCAGTCAGTATAGATAGGTAAATCAAATCAGGTCAGATGGATTAAGGAGGCCAATTCTGAGTGAGTCCAACAAGTTGGAAACTGTCCCCTGAGGGATTAAATGTTAATCTCTTCAGAGCCCTTCCATCACCCTTATCAAAAAACCGCCCCTGCTCCAACCTGTTGCTAAGGTAACTTGTCCCAGGAATTGCCCCTCCCAAGAGGGAGCTATAAAGTTAATTGATGTGTCCTGAGCTGTACCATCCTGCCCTTCAGCCCACCAGTTACTCACCTTTTGGCCTAGTCTCCAACACAGGGTGGGGGGGGGGATGGCAGGAGAATAAAGGAAGCCTAGGACATATAAAAAGGGCAGAACACCTAGCTTCTTGGGATACCAGGATACCAGCTATGGCCCCCTTCTCCCTCCCGGGAGAAGTCTGTTACCCCTTTTTAAATAAAGGCTGCTTTAAATGCTTGCCTGGGTGTGCTTCTCTAAAGTTATACTTCAACATGTGGGGAGGCAGGACTTGTCACCGAGAACCAGTGGTATCAAAGACACACAAGTTTTGTTTTTTCAGTCACATGAAACAAAGTTCATGGGGCAAATGTGTTAAAGCTACTAACATATAAATAATAATTTTGTTTTTAAATGTAGACTGTATGATATATTGAAAAGGAAACTGAGATGGGTGATTTGTTAGAAGAAAGAAATAAACAAGAAACTTACAAGTGAACTTGTCAATGAGGTTTACAAATTGGTATTTTTAAATAAATGAGAGAAGGATTACAAAGGAGACCCCATAATTGTCTGCAGCCAGGCTTATAATTTAAAAAAAAAAAATCAGAGTGGAGCAATCCCAGGTAAATTAATGTTTAGGCATTAGAGCAGTACATATAGGTGGCTGTTATAAAATGGAATATAAAATCAGTCAACATAAAGAGATTGAAGAATAAGCGACCACAATGTTGGGTAAATCTTATCCCAAAGACAATGGGGTTTGTTAGAAAAGAGAGGACTGGGAGGGCCATACTACACTTCCAGTGAGTGAGAATTGAGAAGCCAATCAGTGGAGGAAGCTGGGAGAGGGGTTAAGACAGAAGCAAAATGGCAAGTATATTTACATGAGGGTGTAGTGTTCATAATTAGATTCAATATGAAAATAACAAGGCCACCAGTTGCACAGCTTAAGATGGACAATAAGAGGTTCATCCTTTCTCAAGAAAGCACTCTTCAGTATTATTCTCAGAGGACCGTCAAGTTCCAGAGGACACCAGGAAGAGGTGGTGCTGCAGAGGAACAGAGGGAATTGAAGGTAAAATATTATTTTTCAGACACAGAAAAAGATATGGCAAAAGAAAAACCCAAGGAACTCCATTTTGATCAGTGAGCCAGAATAACAGCCATTTGGCATATTGTTTTAAACTTCAAGTGTGTAAGAGGAAAAACATTGGAAGCTCTTTTCAGAATTAGTATCTCTAAACAAGATTAGGGAATCCATACAGGAGAAAATGAAAGAAATTTTTATTTTTAAAATCTCTAATACAGGCCTACTGTGAGGATGGCCTTAGGCTTGAGGCTAAGCAACTCCATTTTAAAAACTCCAGCTTGAAACCTGCAGTTTCACCAGGCACACCCACAGAGCCCTCTAGTATGGCCTCAAACAAGTTACTTCCCCTCACTCTGATAAACAGGGGAGCCCCTGGCAGGCTGTCCTCGCCTGATAAGAGGGGAAGGCAAGAAGATCAGGGTGGAGACCACCAGACCAGATGTTTCTGACCCCAGGGTAAATGACATCACTGAGAAATCCCTTGGTAGCTGATAAAGATTGAAAGGGGGGGGGTCAAAGTCCCAAAATTTAGTATAAATAATAGGGCAATTGAACCGGTAGCTGATAAAGATTGAAAGGGGGGGGGTCAAAGTCCCAAAATTTAGTATAAATAATAGGGCAATTGAACCGGGATTCAGCCAGCTGAAACAAGGATGCACTAGAGCTGGAGAGCCTGACACCCCATCACTTGTCATCATTTCCTGAGCTTCTGTGTGATCCTCACCACTATCAAACTCTAACGCCTGGTCTGGACCTTGGTGAGAGCTGAAACTTCTCCTTAGGACCCTCTCCTCAACCAGTCGACTACTCCACACCAGGAAAAGCCTGCCTTGTTTCCGGACCTGATCGCTGCCATCTGAGTGAGTGTACATCTGCTGGACATAAAGCCTAGGGCTTAAGACTTTTGAACTTAGCATGCAGAGGGAATGTCTGTCATTAGCCTGCCATGATGAAGTGTGTTTTACAGTGCTTAGAATTAATCTAGAATTGTTTGCTGTGAATTGATTATGTCTATGGCAGGTCCTAGCATTAAGGATTGTCATTTTCTTAATTAAGAACCTATAGAGTGAAACTGTATTGAGTAATTTGAGTGAATCAAGCATTGAAAGAGGCAGAAGTGCGTAGACATTCTTTATTTCTCCCCTCGACTGCATACATCGTGATTTTGCCCCCTCGTAACACCTCCTTTCTCTGTGATTTTCTTGGATTTGTGTTTATCCTAAAGCCCTGGGCAGAGTGTTTCCAGTCCCTGCCCTCCCCAGTAAGGGAAAGCTCCAGAGCATCCTCCAGTATAGTTTACATTTTGTCTTTAATCAGCTCAAAAACAGTCACTGTTACTCCATGGGCTAAACATAGTAAAACTAAATGTCCTGGTTAGGCTATTTGTGATTAGGCCAAAGAGTTTTCCAGCTGCCATGAATTGGGGAAAAGCCAAGGTCAGGGGAAAATAAAATGTCACTTGGGTATCCTTTGAGTGTGATGAAATGGATGAGCTGTATCATTTAGTCGTGTAGCAGCGGTAATTACAGACATTTGTAACAATGTATGACAATGAGGTTTTCCATCATGTCATATCAACTGTTAGGTCTTGAAGAGGATCAAATGATTGCATGATCATTGACATCTTGTTGGTATGCAGCAGGGGGTTAATGCTCAGACTGCTTTTTAGAGGTTGAGAACATCTGTAGAAAAGGCAGCTGGCAGTATGGCAGACCACAGAGAAGAGAAATAAAGTTTTAGTTTCAACCCAAATGAAATTAGAGATGTCAACCAAATGTTTGCTATTAATATTGCCTGATTTGCATCTTACTGTACCACATGTTAGTGTTTTTTTCCCAATTGGTATTGCCTGATCATGATAATTTGATATTTACTGAACATCAACAGTGAACTTGGCAGCATGCAGAACATAATGATGGGGAAATTTCATGGGCATAGGCTTTAGACAGGGTTGAAAAGCAAGCAGGAAAGTGGGACAACAGTTGATATTAAGAACTTAATTAGAAAATAATCCTTTTATTATCTAATAATGAATTTGGAGAACTAATATTAAAATAAAGAAAATAACTGGTCTAAGGAAAAATTTAAAGGTTAAAAACAAATGATGAGCTTCTGATTCTATGAAGAGAGAAGGCTTGCTGTCCTGGAGAAGCCATGTAAGATATGTAAGACCACAGACTGTGGCATGACTATGGTTTGGCTTTGGAGTTGGTCAGCTGACCATGGACTGAAACCATTGAAACCAAGAGCCAAAATGAATCTTTCCTCCCTTAAGTGGTTTTCCTTAGGTATTTGTCACAACAATGAAAGACTAATTAACACAGTGATGCATTCCAGAAACAATGCTAGGTACTTTGTAGCATTCACAATAACTTTACAATCTTGATTTTATTATTCTTATGTTGTAAAAAAAAAAAGCATAGAGTCAAAGATGAGTTAAGATACATTAGATTAGTAAAAGGGTGAGTTCTAATTTGGGGGTTTCTTTTTAAAAAATGCTTTTATTAGTACATTATAGTTATACATACTATTTGGTTTCATTTTGACATAATCACTCATGCAAGGAATTTAATTCACTTCATTTCTGTCCCTGGTGCCTCCTCTTTCTATCTCCTCCTCCCTCCTCCATTCTCTTCCTCTATTGGTCTTCCTTCTAGTATCTACTTTTTTTTTTTTTTTTTTTTTTTAGTGGTCAATAGACTATATTATTTATTTATATGTGGTGCTGAGAATCAAACCCAGTGCCTCATACATGCTAGGCAAGTGCTCTGCTACTGAACTACAACCCAGCCCCTCTAGTATCTATTTTGATTTGTGGTTTAGAGATGCACATAAAGGTGGAACTCACTGTACATGTACTATACATGTACATAGTATAATTTTGTCAAATCAATTCTGCATTTCCCCCCCTTTCCTGGCCTTCTTCCCTCGCCCTCAATCTCTTTCTTCTACTCCAGTGATCTTCCTTCTATCCTTATGAGATCTCACCCCACCTCTCTCTCCCCTTATTTTGGTGTAGCTTTTCCATATGAGAGAAGACATTTGATCCTTGATTTTCTGAATCTAATTTCATTTAAAATGATGCTCTCCATTTCCCAGAAAATGCCATCATTTCATTATTCTTTGTAACAAAGACAAAACAACTGCATTGTGTATATATACCACATTTAAAAAAATCCATTCATCTATTGACAGACACCTAGGCTGGTTCCACAACCTGTGTATTCTGAATTGCACTCCTATAAGCATTGAGTGGCATATCACTATAGTATACTTATTTTACTTCTTTTGGATAAGTACCAAATAGTGGGAAAGCTGGGTCATACAGTGGTTTTATTCCTGGTTTCTGAGAAATCTCCCTACTGCTTTCCAGAGTGGTTGTACTAATTTCTAATGCCAGCAATAAAAATATTTTAAATATTTTTTTAAAAAAATATTGGGTCCTAAAAGTACTTTTTAGTCAATACAGATGTAAGAGTATTGATATATATCTATGTCAATACACATGTATTTATTTGTATATTCATATATTAATATGTACATATTTATAGATCTAATATATATACATATATCCTGCACATATATGTATATGTAATACATATATTTTATCTATGTATCTAACTGCAATATGTAAAAATATAAATTATAGAAATGCATGATCTATTGAATGTGAATACCAGTTTATCTCAATAACAATTATACTTATAAAACTTTATCTTAAATAAATTATAATTATAATCAGAATAAAGGCAAATGTGGGTTTCCTGTAATTATAGGCAAAATTAAATTTTGCTAATTCTTAAAAGGAATTAATGTGTAAAAGCAATTTTCCTATCATCTGTAAGGTACTGGTATTTTCACCAGTGTCATTATATTTATAACAAACCAAGTCAGAGAATTTACTAATCCTTTCATAATGAGATCTGTTGTAAGACTGACTTATCAATAATCACATATTCCATCTGTAGGGGCAGGAATTGGAGATAATTTCAAAATCAAAAAGAATTATTAAATGGCAAGCAGCTTTTTGTTTTTTGCCTACTGCATTCTGAGAGTCCTTGGGGATTTTACATTTACATGAGTTACACTTTAAAAAGTAAGTGGCATAGGAATATTTTAAAACTTAATAGTGATAAAGAAGGAAAACAGCTATTGACAAGTGAGGATAAGCACTCACCATATGGATTCTAACATTTTAATTATTTTGTTCTTTTTCTTTTTAAAGCAACTCTTAGAGGTAATAATTTTTCAACTAATTAAAGACCAGCTGCTACTTAGCAAACTAGACACCCAATTAGGAATCTGAAACCTGCTAAACAACCTTTACTGCCAGCCAGCTAGCTGAATCACCTCCTGTCACTGGCATGCAACTGATTATTTTTTGTTTTGTTAAATGCATGTTGTTGTCACACAAACTGGATCTCCAGAATGTTTTCCTTTCACAAGAGTTGAACAATCTGACATCCTGCTCATCTCAATTTTAGGATAAAGCTGAAATCTGTAGCAAAGTCCTTCATCTATCTTTATAAATATAATTATGAAATGGCTGTTGGGAATTTCATTTTGCAGAAAAAAGAAAACTCAAAATGCAGAAGGTAACCACCCACGAAGGCTCAGTATCACTATTACTTAGTAACTGACAGTGAGATAATGATATGTGAAGTAGTTTTCATATATGTAGGGGAAAATTACAGAGTACGATAATTACATTTCTATTTATGAAGAAGAAGCTTAGTTTTAAAAGTTCATGACTTTTTTTGATAAAAGTATCTTAAATAATGCAAGACAGGTGCCAAGATAAGTTATAGAGAAGTAAACCTTCTAAATGTAATTTATTGTATGCAGTGTTGAAGATATCAGAATCGTTTGTCTTTACAAAACAAACAAAATATCCCAAAATGCAGGAAAAAATAGTGTTTTTAGCATTGACAGTATTGAAATTTAATATTTAAGGAATTATTTCTCACTATTTCAAGTAATTGTTTCTGATCTAAAAAGACTCCAATAGATAAATAATCAAAAGGAAATTCAATGATAATTAATTGATCATGCATGACAAATTGACAGATTTTTTGATTTGTAAAGAGAATTCAATTTTTTTTTCTTCTTAGAATTGGCCAATGCTTGGTGAATCCCTAGCTGTCAGACACCTTAGAAATTGGCAGAGGCACACTGAGTAGCATTTTTTACTTGTATTGAGTAGTCCTTAATGGCCTGGAAAAGCTCATGCTATTGACAAGGGTGTCAGACACCACACAGGGGTGCTACCTTCTCCCACTGCTTTATTTGCTGTGCCAGTTTTCTGTAGCCCTATTCCTTGCTCCAAGAAACAGTGGGTCCTCCATAAACATTGTTGATTGGATGCCATTACATCTGCTGTGAATGACAATAAGTCTGACAGGCCTGTATCCAGGGATCCTCTGGCAGCTCCAGCAAAGAATGAGGACATCACACTGAGCATCAATGGACTGGAAGTGTTAAAGCTCGCAGCAAGAGATTAGTTCTGGCTCCACCAGCCTGGAGTTGGTTTGGAAAAGATATGATGAGGCGCTGCAATTTGGAGCCTAGGCTGATTCCTTCTTGCGGGCAGGGTGTAAACCATGCCTGTGATGGAAACTATGGCTTAGCTTTCCTCAGGGTGCCTCCCCAGGACAGATGTCCTGGCCAGAGGGCACTTTCTTCAGGTGAGAATCTCTCTGCTCAAGGTTGACTATTGCTTACACTAGAAATTGAAATTGTCTTTGTCAGGTATGCCCATAGGGAAGGTGACAGCAACTGGGAGTCAACTTTTATTTCACAATTCTTCATGTCTCTATAATACTGTCATAGCAATTTTCTAGAAGGCAGGTCAGATTATGTCACAATACTGATTAAATACTTTGATGGTCTTCCACTGCCTGCAAGATCATATTCAGGGCTTTAGCACGGCCGGTTAATTCTTCTGTGAACTGGCACTTCCTACTTCTTTTAAACCTCTTATCTGACACAGACTTCTGTAGATAACATGTCACCTATTTATCCTTTACTATTTGCTAAATGCTCTTCTATGTACTATATTCTATAAATTCATTTAATAGTCAAGATAACTCTGAGGTAGTTGTATAACAGTGATCCCCCTTCACCTTCTGAATGTAGACCTCATTGCTCTAAGGCTTATTTTTTTTAATGTTTTTTTTTTCCTCTCTTCTCCCACAAGATTGGGGAGACAGTGTTATCTTTTCTTCCCCTAGCTAATGTCCCTTGAACACACCCACTACAGGAAGGAGATGCCTGCTGAGGATCTGGGAAGTAAATAACTTCCAATTAACAAGTGAATCCTACCAGGGCACCCTGGGCTCCCCTACCAGAGTGCACCTGGAATGTGACCCTTGAAGTTCTATAAAACCCCCCTGACCCTCCTGAGTCACAGTCTTTGGGACAGGAGACCCCTGTGTTTCTCCCCTGCTAGCAAAGCAATAAACCTTCTTTTTCCTTTTTCTCAAAACCATGTCCTCATTATTAAATTGGCATTGATTGGCATTGGGGACAGGTACAAAGCTTTTGGTTACAGTTGTAGGTTGAGCAGTTCTTACCCAAAGATCTGATATTCCCAAATACTCCAACCTGGAAGCACTGACTGACATTATATCACAAGTGGAAAACCCCACACTTAACCTCATGTGACTTCTTGCAGTCAAAATGCAGGTGCACTAAAGATATTGTATAAAATTACTCTTGGGCTATGTGTATAAAGTGTATATGAAACATAAATGAGTTTCATGTTTAGACTTTGTCCCATCCCAAGAGATCTCATTATATACATTCAAATAATCCCCAAATATCTAAAATCTGAAAAAATTTTATTGCCAAGTATTACTGATAAAGGATATGCAACCTGTTCTATATATAATTATCTCTATGTTTTAAAGATGAAGAAAACTGAGGCACAAGAATAGAGATGATTTTCCCAAGATCATGCAGCTAGTGAGGAGAGATTCTCAGATTTATTTATACTCATGTTTAAACTCCTCCTAAAGCTGACCATGGTGGGGCTTAGCCTTCAAGATTCAGCAAAACAATTTATTTCCTTATAAAGCAATCTCTGATATTCCCTCTCTTTTGTCGATTCTAGGCTTAACAGAAATAAATCAATAAACAAACAACAACAACAACAACAAAAAAAACCCAGAAGAGTTCATTAGCACAACATCAATAATCAACGTATTAATTATTTGATATGTCACTTGCTTACACATGCCTGTCATTGTCACATAATAACTTGCATTTTTATCAAGGTATTGTACACACCATGGCACACAGAGTTCATCGACTTGATCAATGAATCTGTAGATAATAGGTGACAGGATTCAAACCCATCTGCCTATGACTGTTGTGCTATTAACTATCAACTATGGGATTGTATGAAATGTAACTTTAAAGTGATTGGGGAAAGTATCTACTCTAGACATCTATTTGCAATACATTTAACAAGTTGCTATTATGTAGCTTCTTCCAGAAGGGCTGAAAAACCCAACAATCCATTTTCTCCAGGGAAGCTGTACCTGTTAACGATTATTAATGATATAAAAATGTCCATGTAACTAACACTCACCCTTACCTTCTTATTCTGGGATCCATGCAGAATCAGTCTTTATCTTCTTCCATATGAAAATTCTTTGGGTTAGAGAGATAGTCTCCACATCCTTATTCTCCTCCTCTTCCTGCCCCTGGGGTCAGTCTCTTTCCCCTGTCTTCATTAAAAATGGCTTCTAAGTTTTTAGCCTGAGAATCACTGTGCTTTGAATGCATGCCAGGTCTTCACTATGCACTTCACACTCATTTGTGTGGTATCTGTTATTTCAGGTGTGGCCTGAAAAACCAAAGTAGACTAGGAGTGTTTTCTCTCTACATCCATCAATAGGACACCACATCATAGCATGTGGTGTCACCCCCAAAGTAGGCATTATTCAGTCACCAGCTTTCCAAATTGCAATTTACCTCGTGGAATTCACCACCACCGTTCCTTAGCTTCGTCCACCTTGTGACTTGACTTTAGCAACAGTGGGAACCTATACTTCAAGTATGTAATCACAATAATTAAGCTTGAAGAAAAGATTAGCCTTGCGTGTACTTTAGCTAGACTTATCTCCCTGAAGGAAAACCACTTCCTGAAAAATAAAATAATAATTATAAAACTGATTGGTGAGCATGGAATCAGGGAATGAGGAATTAGTTCAGCATTTTAATATTTATTTTTTTTGCACCAATGTTCTGATAGATTCATTGCCCATTAGAATAGACACATATCTGCCACCCAGACTAAGCAGGTTGGATCCTTCTGTTAATGTAGTTACTCTTTCCCCAGAAAAGGACTAGAGGGAAGGACTTCTGTCACTGATTGCCTAATAAACTGTTGCTGCTTTTTTTCATTCCATTCTATGCTATCAATCCATGATTCTAAAAAATAATTCTTTTTAGAACTAAGATCTTCCCTCATCTTCCTCCAAATAGGAGGCCACACTGAATCTTTAATTTAACTATGTAAATTTAACTTTTATAGAATAATCCTATCTGTCTTGTTTCTAAAATTTTAGAGAGATTCTTATTATTACCTCCATAAATTTATAGGACCAAAGAATTAGTCAATGAGAAGAAAAATTATAGTAATGTGACATCGGTAATTACTAGATGACTAGATTCTTTCTGTGCTCTTTCTACCTTCTCTCTGTGTCACTATTTAGCAGGAGCCCGGGGTGGATTCTGAACACCTTGACCATAGGAGTCAAGTGAATAACATTAGTCCTTTGGATATCCTAGCATAACTTAAGGGGCTGCTGATATCTCATGTTGGACAGGTTCTACCTACACAGCAAATAGGACAAGAGGTCTTATCTGTCCAACTTCCCATTGGTTTGCTATTTTTTTTCTAATTCATATTCAGTTATAGTTAAAAGCACTTGTCTCCCAAAACTGTGAAGAATCAGGGAATAGAAGGTCAGAGAAGCAGTTTAAAAGCCTCATGTTTTTGATAAACATCCAAAGAGAAATTCTTCTGAATATTTTCCCTTGTTGTAAGGTAACATCTATATTTCTGGGGTTCCTTCAAAATTTTGAAAAGACCCAGACAGTATATCTTGACCTTAAATAATGGCTAAAATGGGGTTGGGGTTGTGGCTCAGTGGTAGAATGCTCCTCTAGCTTGTGCAAGGCCCTGGGTTCGATCTTCGGCACCGCATAAAAAAATAAACAAAAATGAAAATATTGTGTTCAACTACTTCTAAAAAATAAATATTTTTTTTTAAAAAAATAATGGCTAAAATGTAGCTTCATTGACTTAGGCAATAGGTATGTGTACTTTAATTTCTCTACAAAGTTTCTCAACAGAACTACATAAGTAGATGCAGAAGGAGTAATCTTTTTGATAACAACCACTTTGAAGATGTGAATACAAATTGGAGAAGAAGGTGAAGATGAGAGGCAGCACCATAAGGAAAATGTGTATCATTGTAAAAGCTAATTGTGATGATAATTACTTTCTGCTTTGGAAGTACATGGATGATGTTGGCTCTCACAATGGATTTGTTCAAAGAAATAAAATAGATTGGGCTATTCAACAGTGACTGAATTGTTCATTATGTTAAGAATGGAAGGCAATCTTGTAAAATGTCATCTTTCGCATTTATTTTAATTTTCTGAGAACATTTATGCCAACTAAATGTAAAACTTCCCCAATATCACTCCTACCACATTAAAGGGGAAAAATACTGTGCCTAAATGCCTTTGACAAATACTCATGTTATTTAAATAATTATCACTCTGTCTTTTTCAGCAGAGATACAGACAAGGAAAAATCAGGTGGTGAAGTAAAAGGAGCATTCAAGATATTTGTCAAGGACAGGGAGATAAGGAGGAAGAAGCAGCTCTGTGAGGAATTCACCCTCTGCTGCCAGCAGCAGCACCTGCAGAGCTCTGCCTCTCTCTGGAAGCACCATGCACCTGTTGTCCTTTAGTCCCACACAAAGAAAAGTGACTAAAAACAATGCCAAAGGATAAATCACTCCCTGTTCTGGAGATACCAGTCCTACACTCTGTCTATAAATCCATGCATCCCTTTCAGTTTCTGCACAGCTGTGACTAGTCATCTGGTTTAAAAATCTGCTTCATCTACAGGCCTGCTTCTCAGGCCTAGCTTGAACACTGGGCAGGTGCCTTAAAATTGGCAATGTACCTGCTCCAGCCTTCACTTTGAGCTCAGGCTGCTGTAGGTAAACCTCTTTGAGCCTGTGCAACATGGGTCTGGACAATCCTCCTGTACTTCTGCGTCTGCACTTGGTTGGCTTGAACTTTTGGAAGTCATTGCTGGCCTAACTGCTGAGCCCCAAAACCCTGCTCATATTTCCAAGCTGGCCCCCTATTCATACTCTGCTCTTGCTTAAATTCCAGACACTTTTTTCCCTTTCCTTTAAACCAGATTCCTTGATAATATGACTGTGCCTGGGGTCTTTGGCTTAAAATTATTCACAGCCTTTCCCAAAACAGCTGACTTGGCAAATTACTGTGGTGAAAACGATCAGCAAGACTGGAAGAGGTGTCTTGAAGAAGTCCATGAAAATTGGGTGGCATACAAGGGTGAAATAGCTCTGAGGACAAACATCGGATTCTAAAAGTTAACTCAGCAGGAGAAGTTTGCACAGGAGTCAAATTAGATTGCCAAGAGATGAAGGCCAAGGAAGAAAAGAAAGTATGAATTAAGAGTATTTTTTTAGTTCAAGGAAAAGTTATTTAAAAATATGAACATTTGCACAGAACTTATTGATAAACAAAGGAATTTCTTTTGAAAAAGCAGTTAAAGTAAAATGTACTTGTGTATTTCTGTGATTACCCACAAACAACAACAACAACAAAATAGCACTTTTATTTAGCAAAACTGGACATTTTTAGCCTTTGCAAGTTAAAAGATATTGTCCTCATAAAGTAGATTTTCAATCCATTGACTTTATTGCTGCTTCCAATGATATCCAAAGAGGTGACCAAGACTGAGGCTATTGTTGTGGGGAAGGCAGGAAAAAAAAATAGTGTACAAATGTATGCTGCCCATATTGGTGAAAAATACTGAACAAGATCTTGGAAGATTCCCAAATAAGAATTTAGTAGTATATTACTTATATTTTTTAACATTTAGCATATGAAAATAAAATATTTACAAGCCTCTTTAACATGCACATTAATAATGTAAAATCAGAGGCACTAAGAGTGGGTCATTAAGTGCTGATTAGACTATCATATTATGAGTTCTGGTAGCACTGGTAACAGGGAACTACATTTACTTCCAAAGGGAGGAAAGATCATTAAAATTTTAATTTGTTTCTCAATGGTTCAATTATAACATGCTTAATGTGCTGGACATTAACCTTATGGGACCTAACACAATTATGGGACTCTTCCAAAGATACCTTGCTTCATTTTCTTGCATTCATTTTCTCAAAAGATTGGTATTTGTAACTATTTTAACTTCGTTCTTGGCTCTCAAATGCTCTCCATTGTCTTTTTACTACTTCCTGTACTCTTTCTATTCCTTATATGTTTGATGAGAGTGCTTCAAATGAAATGAGAATTGTTTATCGTGCTGGGAAAAGATCATCAAAGATGACTTTGAAATTTGGTTCCCTGAACTTGCATATACTGCCCAGGCAGCCTGCCCACTTTGTGGATCTCATGCTAATGGCCAAGTTTGGTCTACAGTCCACTGGGCATGCACTGACTCATTGAATCTGTAAGCACATTAGCTTCAGTGCATCCTTTTCTCTGAAAAGTTTTATGGACACCTTGCATTGACATCTTCCCTTTATGATTCTGCAAGTTAATCATATCCCTGGATAGACAGTCCACTCTGTTGACAAAGATACCCTGATACCTCCCCCAAATTTAGGTCTCTATTCCAGAAAAATAATTACTAAATTAGCCAAATAATTCTTCATAAAACTAAAGGAAAACTCAGAGACTCAGTTTTCTTCTCATATTCCATTTATGTGTTTTAACCAGGAACAGCCCTTGCCAAAATTTGCTTTGCCTGTGTCCCAATATAGAGAGAGGAAGCTTAGCCTACATATCAGGAACAATGTTGCTAATTAGCAATCCTATTTGGACTTTGGAGTTGCAGGTAACAGAAACTATTTTACAGATTTAAAATAAGGATACATATAAAACAATCAGAAGTTAGACACATACAATATTTGAAGATTAAGGAAATCATCTGAGATACGTATTTGTAGTAATTAGTGACTACTCAGTACACAGTATTTAAGGCAATTATACCAGATGAAATAACTCAGGAAATGAGCACTAGTAAAGAAAATGTTAGGAATAAGCTTATCAAAATTTCTAGGTTTGTGTCTACATTTGACATGTGGGGTCCCATTTACCAAGTGAACAGGGATTTGGAAAGGGTCAGAGGCTACAGTGTCAAAGGCCACTGATTAAAACAGCTCTCTGGGATGTGAGAATTAAACAATCTATTTGGCCACGGAGGTCATTTATTATCTTGTTAAGTTGTTCTGATGAAATCTAATTAAAGAGAATTAAAGAGAAAGTGATACCACACAGGACACTGAAAAGAGAATTTTTTGAAATGGTTTGCTATTGATACATTGGGAGGTGGCAGGAGTATATGGTATCTTTTTCTGAACTTTTTTTGAAGTTCAGATGAAAGTTATTGTAACACATTCATATCTTGGGGATAGTTATATACAAGATGCAGAAGAATGAAATTGAACCTTTATCTCACCCCGTATACCAAAACTGACATAAAATGGGTTAAAGACTGAACATAAGGTCTGAAACTGTAAAACCAATAAAAGAAAACATAGGGAGAAAGTTTTATGGAACTTGTCTAGGCAATGATTTCTTGGATATGACTCCAAGCCCATAAACAATGAAAGCAAAAACAGACAAATGTGATTTCGTCAAACTCAAATCTTCTTTGTAGCAAAAGAATAAACAAACACATTTACAATCCAAAAATTAGAAGAAAATATTTGCAAACCATACATCTGAAAATGGGTAATATAGGGAATTCAAATTTCTCAATAATATGAAAAAAATAACCTATTTTAAAAAAATGGGTAAAGGACCTGAATAGATATCTCTCAAGACATACAAATTGCCAACAGATACATGAAAAAATGCTCAACATCACCAATCACCAGGAAAACGCATTAAAACCATAATGAGATATCACCACATTTCTGTTCTAATGGCTATTATCAAAAAGATGAAAGGTATAACAAGTATTGACTAAGATGTGGAGAAAGGGAACCCTCTTTCACTGTGTAAATTATGTAAAACTGTAGTGGAAAACAGTATAGAAATCCCTCAAACAGCACAAATATAATAACCACCTGATCCAGCTATCCCACTTCTATATATATATAGTCAAAGGTATTAAAATCAGTATGATAAAGAGAAATTTGCACCCTCATGTCCATTGTAACATTATTCACAATAGCCAAGATACAGAAACAAGTGCTCATCAACGGATAATAGAAAAAGCAAAGCTGATATACAGGCTGAATTATATTCCTTTCAGGCGATTCTGTTACTTATGACAACATGTAAAAATCTAGAGGACAAGATGTTAAGTCAATTATGCGAGGCATAGAAAGACAAGTACCTCATGATGTCACTTTTTGCAGAATCTAGAAAAGCTGAATGTGTAGAAACACAGAGTAGAATAGTGGTCACCAGAATCTGAAGAGAAAAAAGGGAAAAGTGAAATGTCAATCAAAGGGTACAACATTTCAGTTAGGAGGAATAAGTTATAGTTACCTACTGAAAATCATGGTGATTATTTTCAACAACAATGTTTTATATTTCAAATTGCTCCAATTGTAGATTTTAAACATTCTCATTACAAAGAAGAGTATATAATGTGATGAATATGTTCATCAGCCTGATTAAGCATTGTATAATAGACATGGTCATAACATTACATTGTACCCCATAAATATATGCAATTATTGACAATTAAAATACAGAAGAAAATAACAACAAAAAAGAAAGTTTATAAGGCAAGGAAAAAAAGACAATTGTCAGAGGAATTTACAGATGAGGAAACTAAGTCACAAAGCACTGAGAAACTTTACCCAGGATCTCCTGTTATTAAGTAGAAGATCTGGAATAAAACCTCAGGATATATCACTCTAAAGATTCTTCTCTCAAATTGTATTCTATGTTGTTTCTTCCTGAGTCAGGGAGGGAATAATTACTTGATTAGTTGGAAGCTGAGTGTATGTTGCAACATCTGTTCATTCTAGCAGCCTACAGGTAAAATAGTTCCTGACTCTTATTCTCTGCTATAACATAATATTTAGTGAGCACACACAGCAATACCTTTTAGGTATATTATGTTATATAATCTCAGTATTATTATTAGCATTTTTTAGATAAGAAAATGGAAGCACAGAGATTAAGTGAATTTCCAGAACCACATAATTAGAAAAATATAGACACCAATACTCAAACAGCTGCATCCATTCCTGATGTACAGTCAGGATCTTCTTGCCAACACCTCTCTGCATTTTATACAGAGTGTGTCTGAACATATGTTATAGTACAGATGGTACTGATGATTCTAAATGCAAAGGTGATCAAGTGCCAGATTCTCTGGATAATGCATTAGGGATAATCTTACTTATAAAATTAAAAGCTTAAAATAACTTGTCAATTGACTGAGTGTGCAGAGGTTTATATCTCGACTCTATCCCATCTCGTTGGTCTCACGTCTGTCTTTGTGACAGTTCCATACTGTTCTGATTACTGCATCTTCATAATACATTTTGAAATCTGGGAGAGTGATGCTTCTTCTCTCTGAAGATTTGTCAATTCATGGTCTTTTCTAGTTTTCTAGTATCTTATAATGGTATAGATGCTTTTTCTCTTTCTGAAAAAAATGGATTTTGACAGAGATCTATTGTGTTTTGTTGGTGATAAATTAATCTTAAATTTAATCAAGACTTTGATTCGTTAATATGTTAATCAACTCAAGTCTTAACGTAAATTTAAGATTCTCTCACAACTCAGTGAAAAATCAGTGTAATTAAATTGTTTGCTTTTCAAAAATATATATTCTATTATTAACTAAGGAAACAAGTCTTCTGCAGAAAAATCCTTCTACAAAACTGAAGCTACTGGCAAAAGTGTTCTCCTTAGTCCAGAAATTGGCCTCTTATTCTGAGTCCCTGGTCTTATTGGAATGACTGCCACAGGGGTCTAGAGAGAGGCTGCTTCTGCACCATGGCATTATGTGGGTTTCCATGAGGAGGAGTCACCCATGGACAATGGCTTCCTGCACCTCAGGATTCATACATTCAGCTATTCCTAAATATCTTATTTGCAGATAGAGTCTTAAATTCCAAAGTTTTGGCTTTGATTCATTTTTTGCTTAGTATTTAGCACCTGATTAAAATGAGATATGTGAAACTAATACGTAACCTCGTGTATATTAGAACTCAAAAATAAAAATAAAAAATAAAAACAGAGCTGAAAAGAATAGAAAAATACTCCACTTAAGAAAACATTACAAGAAGCCAGACAATATGAATGTAATGCTTGATATGTCAATACATATCTTGCCTTATTACACAGCATATCTTTGAAACGTTTTTAGTCACATTGCTCTGGTTAGAGTTAATAGGGCAGACTAAAATAATTTTAAAGGAGAAAAGCTAATAGCAGTTTGAGATTTACTTGATATTCCAAGTTATTTGTATGTATTTTGTTCATTTAATTAACACAGATTTACTTAATTTACGTATGTCTTATGAAAAATTCTATAGACAGGTTTTGCAAACTGTACAGGAGACAATCTGAGATTTTGTCTTTTTCCCTAGAAAGGAGTTTTATTCTTTGACTCTACATAATTTAAAAATTTTTTTCTAATAGATGCAACATTTTTTATGCTTTTATTTTATTTATTCAGTTTTATGTGGTGCTGAGGTTTGAACCCAGTGCCTCGCACATGCTAGGCAAGTGCTCTGGTGCTGAGCCACACACAGCCCCAGCTCCTGATTCTAGATATCGACAAGATGTTTCTCTGTTTTAAAAGTGCCTTACTTAATGACTTCAACCACAATGATGTAATTATCCAGCTGTTTTGTATTCTGAACACATTAATTTCTAGCCTACAGTGTCTGAGGCTTGGGTGTAAGTAGTATGTTTCAATCAGAAGTCAAAATTCTATCAGTGGAAACTCAAACCTGGTAATGTTTTACTTTTAAGGTTAGGCAAGTGGTATAAAATTAGTTTAGGGTAACTTTTTCACTGGCTCTTTGGATTTATCTCACAAAATTTGAAAATTCTCAGATGAAGCACACAACCATAGAACAGCATATTGTACTGCAAAGTGGGTCTCTAATAGATGACAGGATGACTTTCTTGTGTGGTGTCTCTTATCCTGGAATTCTCTCTTCATCCTTGTGAAGGAAGTTACTACATGAATCGTTATATTTAAATAAGTGTTTCAAGAAAATACTGATTTATTCAAGAAATCATTGAAAATATCTTTTTCTCCCCTATGCTTCTTTTGGAGAATCACATAAATAAAAATAATTCTTCATATATTACTAAAGTGGCATCTGCAAAATATCATAAATTGGGACAAAATTAGGAACTTTCCCTGAAATGAATACTGCACCTTCCCCAAAGTACCTATTTGTTCATATTATCTAGCAACTTATTTTTATTTTCCAGAAAAACCCATTTATGTTTTATTTCTGCTTCAGAAAGAACAAGACTTTGTTCAATTATTTTCCATTTTTATGCCTCTCACTCAAAAATAATTTCCAAACACTATTTGGCTACAATTTTGTAAAGTGAAATGTTATCAATAACCTTTTAAAACCCTTTTTAAAGGAGAGATTTGTTT
The DNA here is from genome assembly GCF_045843805.1 of Urocitellus parryii. Lineage (NCBI taxonomy): Eukaryota > Metazoa > Chordata > Mammalia > Rodentia > Sciuridae > Urocitellus > Urocitellus parryii. The sequence goes on along the minus strand of NC_135540.1, from coordinate 117,627,188 downwards.
CCATTTCTCCATGTTTAAAAATATCTCTTGCTGATGACTGAAAACTTCATATTATCATTAGTTAATTTCATAAGATGAAAAATTTCTTTGGACCATGTTCATCATTAATGGTGATGTTTGATAAAACTTCAAATAGTTTCTTGATGACTACTTTTAGGTAGACTTTTGATCAGATCACTTCAGAACATCATTTTTTTAGATAACAAGTCTGTGAAGCTTCCAATTTTGTGATCAGAAGGTAAATTGGTTTTATAATTTTCTTGTTGTTCTCTTATAGATTCACAGTAGTTATCAATCAATCTAAATTAAGTATCCTTTTCCAAAAGTTAATGTTAAAACTAGTAAATATTTTTAACCCTCAACTGGTCAAGTGTATATAACACAATGAGCTCAATTGCTAACTTTCACATTTCATTCTTACTTCAGGACATGCAAGAACTCTGAGATATGTGACTGACAAAAACTAAGAGAGAGTGTCCAGGTCAATATACATATTAAATACTAATAAAGCTTTTTGAAAGAAAAATAAATTCTGATAACATTTCTTGTACACTCTTCTCACACCTTCAATGACTCTAACCATTTTCTGGACCACTGCCCTGGGGCTTGCAATTAGAATACTTCATATTTGAAAATTAGGGCATGTTAAATTTATAAACTTCAAAAAATTTTTGCAGTTAAACATTGAACCCCCAAGTAGAGTCATTAAACTCTTAAACAGAAATATCTAACAATAAAATCTGACATTTATTAGGAAAAATATACATATCAGTAATGCAGTAATTTGAATATGAATATAAAAATAAAATTGCCAGGAAACATTAATAGCTTTTAATTAGAACACATTGGAAAGGAAGTAGGAATGAAAGAAGCAAGTTATTGAACTTATCTATAAAGAACAAATACTAATTTATTCTAGGTTGTTAGCATTACTATAATCTACAGCAGTGGACAAATCAATGTTAATTGAATTCTGAAAAGAACACATACAGGAAACTGCTTTCACTATTATGAACACTGGGTGCATATAAAAAGGCAGCTTTGAAATTAAATACAATTTAATTCAGTCATGAATATTTCTGACATAAAAATGCTAGTGAATAAATTATATGCATACTTAGTGCTACATTCTTTTCTTCCCAACATTTTATTCTGTAAACATTTGAGCATGCAAAACTGGAAGAATATGTTAGAGACCACCTCAAAATCCACTACCTAGACCCTATGATTATTGTTTAGTATGCTTGTTCATCCACCTCTTTCCCTCTATCCCTCTCTTTATCTACCTATCCATAAATTCATCATATTTTTACTTATTTAAGTACATTACGAACATTCAACAATATATGCTAAAGTATTCGCCTGAATACTTTACGAACATTCAACAACTTCGCCTGAATACTTTAGCATACAGTTTTTATATAAAATTTCTATAAAATGCAAAATGCACATATCTTAAGTGTATATTCCTTTACTTTCAGTAGATGCATACTCCTGTGTAGCATAAACTTATCTTAAGTGTATATTCCTTTACTTTCAATAGATGCATACTCCTGTGTAGCATAAACTTCAATCAAAATACAGAACATTACCATCCATTCCAGAAAGTTACTTCATCTTCTGCTCAGTTTATCTCCACCTCCATCCAAGAGAACTGTTCTTGTCATAGTTTCCACCATGATGTTGCACTTTGCTAAAAGGGAACATCTCCTAAGTAAAAAGGAGTTATTTGTATATTCTATTCCTGGGGATATCATTTCCAAAGACATTAACAGTGATGTCTTCCTCATTAAAAGAAATATGTTTCAAATTATTCTCATAAAATATATATGTACCTTTCAAATGACTGTGTAAAAATTGAGAAGTTTTTAAAGTAAAAATTTGTTTAAAGGGAGACTTCAGTTAGTTGAAAATCTTACAAATTTAGGTTCAATTATGAGACTGCCAACTAGATTGATTGAAATGTAAAAGACACTAACTTGACAAGGGGGTTTTCATCCTCAAGAACATCATATCATAATTTGGATTACTCATCTGCAATTGGCTCAACCTTTTTTGTCCCAAAGTTCTTAGTCTGATCCAAGGATTAGCTTAAGAAAGACTTTATGAATGTAAACCATTGGCATTTGCTAATCAGTCATTGCTCAACTATTTTAAAATTGAAAAAGTAAGCAATTTTATTTCAGAATAATTCTTTCTACTATAATTGGTAAGTAGAAAAACTTATAGAATTTCTGAAAAGTAAGCTTGTACTTGTTTTCAGTATTGCTTATAAAAGAAAATTATACTTTAATCCACAGGGGAAGTAAGATGGGAAACTTATAAAAATGTGCATCTTCAAAAAATCAAGCTGTAAAATGTATATTAATCCAAATTAAAAGATAATAGATTTGTATTTCCAGTATAAGATGATGGCTTTATAGAATAAATGAAATTTCTCCATTTTTCCTTTTAAATGTAACTAAGAAAGGGAAAAAAAGAAAAAAAGAGAAAAACAAAAGAATACAAAAAATAACATTTAACAATAAATATTACTCCATTGCCACATAAACACTTATCAAAATTATGCAAATAAATTTCACTAGGTGTCAGGTTTATTACTGGTCACATATATGTGGTCACAGAAGCAATATTTGCCAAACACTTTGTCCTGGGGCATAACAGGAAATCCCCTAGGGCCTATAGGCTACTAGTAGGACCTTTTGTAATGATTGGTGCAGGAGTTTATTTTGCAGATTTAAAATGTGCATTGCTAGAAATTTACAATTAAACTTTAATGACTTTAACTGATTGAAGATTATATCTTTTAATATATGCAATTACACCCAGTGTTTATTGTCATTTGAACAGTCAACTTAGGGAAATCATTTAAACTCTTATAATATTTCAATGTTATTGGTTGAATGAAAGCTTTTAAGATTCTTTAAAGCTTTTGAATTCCTCTGTAGACATAGTTATGACATGTCACTGAATGAGGTTCAGTCATTTCAGTAAAACCTCATAAAGAAGGATCTGATGCCGAGGTTGATAGTCCACCTTGGGCTAATTCCTGCATTTTGGGTGTAATGCCTAAGATCAGGTCAATTACTCTGGTTCAGAAACAGAAGGACGGCAAGGCAGAGATGGTAATTAGAGCACATTTATTGCCAGGTGCAAGAAAGGGAGGGAAAGTGAGCTCGGCAGGAAGATCTGCTAAGGTCCAAAATGTGCCCCAAAGACTAACTTTCTGTGTTCTGTTAGGAGAGGGGATGGCAACCTGCCGTGGTATGAAACCTGGTGTGGCAGGTAGCCATGCCTCTTTGGGCTCTATGGTGTGTGGAGCTGCTGCACCTTTGGGAGAAGTCACAATCCTTCTCTGTGTGGAATCAGAAGCATGCAACTGCATACTTGGGTTATTTTGCCCTTTCTGGACCGATGCCATTGGTGGAAGGTCATTTAACAGTCAACTGGTCCTCAGAGCTGCTTGTGGTCACATGCATAACTTTGTGAACATAATATGTTTGTGAATCTACAGGAGACAGCATCAAACCTCTTTCCAGAATATGGCAGGAGACAGGAACATCTGAGTCAATTACTGGCCAAGGCCTCATATTCCTGCTCATCTCTACCTAACTACATGCTTATACTTCAGTCCTGGTAATTTTGCAATATGATTATAAAATCTTGGAAAAGTTCTGATTGATCTGGAACATGTACACATTGTTCCTTGCCATATGAACACACACCATTGCTCATAAGATGGAGTAAAATAAGTTATTATGTTTTGTAAAAATCCTACTTATAAGAACCATCACATTTCTAGGAATATGATTTATCATGTTAAATGTGTGATTTCTAATTTGCTCTAAAATATTAAAAGTCTAATTTCCTTATTCAACTTGGCAACCCTATTGAGTGGGGAAATGACTGATTAAACCTTCTCTTTCAGGTACTATTGTAAATTAATTTCACCATTTTATTTGAGAGAGACATGAGTTGGTGCATAGTTAGAATCATATCCATGTGACAGAACAAGCCTGATAAACTACTTGGTAGCAAAGGCTAAGTTCATCAGTCAAAGAACTATATTTCACTGAAGGATTGTCACTATTATTATTAGGTAACTGAGCAACTGTACAGAAAATGATTAAGAAATATGATTAATACAAATATACTTAAGAATGTTACTTCTAATAAGTTCTGCCCTATTTTCAATATGAATATAAAAATCCTTCCATCAGGGTCATCATTTGTAGGATGTGTGGAGTGAGACACTAGACAGGCAGAGGCGTACCCAGAGTTATTTAGGCTGTCGTCAGCGCTTTCTAGAACCTTACAGCATCAACCTTGTAGCTTAAAATTTGGGTTGGAGATATAAAGAGCTTTTCCCTGGAAGAAAAACCTCTTTTGTATAAGAAATGTTGACCTTTATTTGAAGTAGTGCTTCCTGTTTTGGGACACCAGCTTTCTTTATATTCATATTTTCTTCAAGCTCTTATTTTCAACACCTTCTTTACAGTTAACATTAGTCTATGGAAAGTTGAATACAGGTTTTGTTGTATGCTTTTAATTTTGAAATTCTTTATTCTGCATGTTATGCAGTTCCTGATGTATTTGGCCTTATATCTATCACTTCATTGGTATTAGCTTGGTCTTTTGGATTACTAATAAAGATCTATAAAGACAAGCATCACATGTTCTTTTAGCAGGTACTTTAGAAATTAAAAGACACACCCTTGATCTGTTTTAATTTAATACAAATCATCACATTCACCTCTACCATGTGTACGCTTTGACGTTAGAACACTTTTAAGTCAACACTTTTTCTAGACTGCATGGGTTCAAGTGCCAGCTCTGCCCCCTCATTAACTAAATATTGCTCAAAAATCTCTCTGTGTCCAAGCTCTTGAAAAGGAACAAGAAAGGATGGAATGGAAAGGCTAAGGTGCAGATAAAGAGCTTTAGACATGGCATACAGGAGATGCCAGTGGGAAACGTAGGTAGATATGTGAATCAGCCTGGTGATCAATGGGTTTGTGCTATGGTTGGATCCTGAACATCTCCCAATGTGAAGAGTTGAAGTCTCAGTCCCCAGACTGTGATGATATAGAGAAGGTGACACCTTCAGGAAGGGGGATCCTCATAGAAGGAAAACTAGATCACTGGGGATATCTGGACCCTACCCCTTTCTTCTCTTTGCTTCCCAGTTGCCATAAAGTGAGCAGACTTGCTCTACCATGTGCTTCCCAACATAAAGTTCTGCCTCATCACAGGTCCCAAAACAATGAAGACAAGTTACCATGGACAGAAACCTCTCAAACAGATTGAAAAACAGGATGGTAGGAAGATGCACTGCATTCACAGCTAGGTGACCAGATGGAGTCCTTAAGGAGTTATGCTTTCTAGAAGAAGATCTAATTAGAGTGACTAGTGAGGAAGGATGAAAGCCATGACAATAGTGTCCAGGAGAGGAATCCTAGGAGACATCACACAAAAGAGGGGTGACTAACTATGAACTGTTAACACACACAATGGCATGTTCCCAATGTCCATTAAGGTTGATAATAAGGTTGTTCTGCCCTTGCCAAGAACCATTAGGGTAAAGAAAGAAAAGGCTTAATGAAGAGGTTCCAAGAGAGAATGGGAGGGGGAAAAAAGATAGTGAAGCAGAAAGGGGGATGAGATGTTCTCCAGTGAGAGGGTGATTATCACTTTTACTTGATGAAGGTAATAGCCTGTCTGCTATAGACTGCAGGATCATGTTTTGGTTCACCTGGATGAATGAATTGACTTTTTGCCTCTTTGGTCTATTTCATTGCTCAGTTGTTTAAACATGTCCTTGGTTGTTCTTTAAATGGATTAACCATATTCTTTCTCAAATGGTATATAGGGTTAAACATCTTTACTGAGCTGAAATAGGGGTTCCTGGTATCAGACAACTTGAATTTTGGAAAGCAGCTCCCAACTGTAACTTTTGCTGCATTACAATTTGGGGTTGGTCAGGCTATATTATTTTAAAAGTGTTCAAGTTAACTATCTACATGACCTCTAAGCAGTCACGTCATCATGTGTTTTGTATCCTCCATTTATCATTATAACTGTAACTGACACACAAAGGTATTCTGAGACTTGGGACAACAAGTGTACAAGGACTAATGCTTTCAGATGGCAGGGAGTATTCTGCTCCTCAGATGTCAGTATCAACAGATGAACACAAAAATATGGTGTATTGTTTTTCTAGGGCTGCCATAATGAAACATCACAGACTGGGAAGATCAAACAATAGAAATTTATTCTCTCATTGTTCTGGAGGTGAGAAGTCCAAGATTATGGTGTCAGCAGGAATTGTGCCTTCGAAGGCTTCTCTCCTTGCTCCTTGGCTTGCAATTGGCCACCTTCTTGCGTGTCCTCCATGATCCTTCCTTAGCTGGGTGTGCATCCTTTGTGTCTCGTTATGTGCTGATATCCTCTTCTTATGACACCAGTCAAAATGAATTAGGGCACACATTAATGACCTCATTTAAACTCAGTCCCTCTTTAAAGGATCTGTCACGAAATACAGTTGCATTATGAGGTACTGCAAGTTAGGGCTTCGATATATGAATTTGGGGGGAAGATAATTCAGCCTATAATCTTGCATAATATCATTACTGCATAATCACTTCCACTTAAAAATAATGTTGGGGCTCTGAATTACTCATATAATTGAGAAAATTTTAAAATTTGTAGATACCTAAATTATTAAAAATTTTATATTCAACATATAGAAGCCATGGCAGATAATATGCAATATAACGTAGAACCATTTAAACAAAAATTCTTGAAAGAAAAAAAATTCTATGCCTTAATGTATGAAGACACAAACATTGTGACACTCTAACTTTGTGTACAACCAGAGAGATGAAAATTCGCACTCTATAAGTGTAATATGACAGCATTCTGCTGTCATACATAACAAATTAGAATAAAAAGTCTTTAAATAAAGACGAACTTTAGTAACCTGTAAGATTCTTTTTGTGTTGGTTCCTGATGATTAGATATAAATGTAACAGAAAAAAAGTTCACATTTTAAACTTAATTATGTCTTATGTTGAGTGAAGTTTGAGTGACAACATACAAATCTTGATGCAAATTTTGATAAGATAGTACAAGTTTCAATAATCTTCTCCATGGAGTGATTATCAACTTGAAAAAGCACACTACAACCTGTCTGAATAAATCTGATGCATTTTCAAAAATATTTCCTTTTGCAATACATACTTCATGCGTATTTAATAATTAAAAATTTTCATATGAGCCAGGAAAATCTGCATAAGCCATATATTTTTTTTGCTTCAATCCCTTTGGCTTGAGTTCTTCATGCCATTCTGATGAATCATCAGATAAAGATCTATTTAGAAATCAAGCACTTAAAAATCATGGCTAATAATTAACTTATAGGATACAGAGTGCCTTCTGTTTGTGTTATATAGGCTTAATTTAAAATAAAGCATTATTCATGTTGAATGTTTGGGAAAATGGTAGAAACAGCTTGAAATATAAATTAATTTTTTTTAAAAAAGGAAAAAAGAATAGATAATCCATTTGATTTATTTCACAATAACCTTTAAATTCTAAAAATACTGGAGAAAGACTAGTCACATTCAAGGGGACCTGTAAATCAATTTTCATTTTTTACTCAAAATAAATGAGATGTTGCCATTTTCTCTTACACTTGAAAAACCAAAGACAACAGTTCAGGAAAGGAGGAGAAACTGGAAGTCATTAGACTTTTAAGTTCAAATTTCAAGAAAAATTCATATAAGGCAGGTAAATACTCCAGACACTTTCCCATTGCTCATTACTGTCAAATATATTAATTTCCACATGCCTCTTTATGTCATGAAATATATTATTTATTAGAAATAATAGTTTATTTAAAATTACTCTTTCTAAATCACATGATTTAGTTAAAGGACAGCTCCCCAATAGTGCCACCTATCTATAAACTGCCCTGCAGTTTTATTTACTTTTTTTTAAAAAAAAATTCCAATTTATTTGGATTTAAAGAATACCATCTGGCCATGGTAAACTACTCTACCCCCAGCAAATATAAGTGGTCAGTATTTTACAGTGAAGACAGTCACAGCATTTAAGAGCACATTATTGTTCTACATGGAGTAACTGAAAATGGGTCTTTGTACACAAATTCAGATAGGAACCTCCCCCCCAAAAAAATACAAGAAAAAAAAGAAGAAATACTAAGAATAAAGCATAGCTCTATAAATAAATTTTCATAAAACCTCATCAATCCTAATATAACTTGAAAGAAACTAATGAACTGCCCGTAAGAACTGTAAGATAGCATTATCTTAGGAAAATTCCCTATTTTGTGCCTAATCTTTATGTGAAAACAAAAACCAAGAGCTTTGTCCGTTTCACTGGCACAGGGAGAAGACCACTGTTTTATTAAAAGGGGGAAAAACAATACAGACAGACTGACGGAATGTGAACTGGTAGTCAAGTACTGCAAACATGTAGTCAAGTTAAACTACTCCCCCTTCCTCAAAGTGGCTATGTATTGTACATTTCCAGTTTATTCTGACAACGCAGAGAAAGATATTACAATCTCAGAAAGTAACAGAAAATCAGACAATAACGGCAAAAAGACCCCGTCAGGGTGAATTTTGTTCGTACCAAAAATAAAGTTAGGAACCCTAAAATATTGCTTGCCTACAGCAACAGGGCAAATGACATCCCTGCCAGGCCTATCAACGTACTCCCTCCACTGCAGTGTTAAGTCTCCTCTTAGCAGCCGCTGACAAACAACTCGAGTGTAGTGAATGTGTGCTGTGGCTGGTTCACTAACACCATAAATAACACCACCATTAATCACTTCAGCTGGCTGAGAATATTAGCTCTGGGAAAATATTTAGACACTGAGCTTTTCTTCATAACAAGCAATTTCTCCTTACCAAGGTCTGGTCCTTAGTGAACTAGTATAAATCTTAGGCTACCCCTTTGGGTGGTAGAAGGGTTGTTAAGTTCTTGTCTCTTTTTTAAAATAAGCCCAGTGCTGTTTGTTAGTCAGTCATGAAAATGAATTCTTCCCCTTTTCAATTCGCTACCTTAAGGCAGACCCTATGTAAACCTAAAAGCATATGGTAACAACATACAAGGTTTCTCAAAGTGCAAGATATGTTACAGATAGTTTCATAGACTTCATTTAAACACAGCATTTTATACAATACAGTACAGTTTGAGATTTCTGCTCATAAATTATTCCACTTAGATAACTACTTAAAAGGGTTGACCATTTAAAGTAACCCAACGCCTTCTTACACAGGTTAATACAATTGAACTTTACAAGCTTTGTTTAGACCAAAGTAAGGTTAATCTTACACTTCATCACATATATACATATTTTAAAATACTCTTCTAATGTCCGAGTATACCTACACAGATTTCTTAAATAGAGACAAACTTACCATAGACAAACTTTCAGGAATTATAATTTGGTTTCTGATTTAGACACAAACACTGTATACAATATTTAAAAAAATAATTTGTTAGACAATTCATTTAATTTCTTTCTGCAAAATCTGTTCACCCTATAACTCTTTAGGAAGGGTTCTTGACCGCTGTAGAACCACACTAAGTTCTTCAATGACCTTTGATGGCAATTTATGATCAGTGTCCAAAGCAGCTTTGCTATTCCTATCTTCGGCCTTGCCCAATGTCTTTAGGCCTTTGTGGCCTTTCTGGTGCCCACGTGGAACCTCGGACTCTGTGTCCTCCAGGCAGTTGAAACTCCGGTGTTTTCTGGTACGATTTCGAAGTTTGTCCTCCTTGTGCTCCAGGCACTGGGCTACGATGGAGGCTCTGTCCTTCAAGCTAGGGTCCATGAACTCTCTGTCATGCTTTTCACTGAGCCGCAGCCTTTCAAGTTCTGCTTTTGTACTCTAAAAATAAAATGTCCCATAGGAAAGCAAGATTTGGCATGACTGATGTTTAAGAAATATGTTCCACGTAGCAGTTGATGCTTTCTATATAAGAGCTTATTTCTAGGATGTAGGTCTAATTTTACTTTGACACAAATGGCGTATCTGAATTTATATACTCATCTTGGAGCTACAAAATCAAATATAGAGTGTGGAAATTCATTTTAACATGCATTTAACATACCATCTCAAAGATAACAGGCTAGCTATCCAAATTGATTCTCATTTCAAACTGGCCTCTTCCAACTCATTTCTGCTCATGGCCTGTGCATGCATTCTTAGTCCACAGAGTATGGTACTTGTGGGTCTAAGGGGAAAAGTGTTCTTTTTGGTCATGTGAGCCAGAGGTGCTCTGTACTGCAGCCCCCTCTTCGAGATTCACAACACATAATAGCATATTAAAGATTTTAAGAAATTTTGTGGCAGAGAAATTAGATTTGCTTTTTTCCCTTATTTTATTCTACTTGACTAGTAAAACCTTTTCCCCCATATAATGACTATTAGAATACCCCAGGTATGTTTTTTATAAATTAATTGATTTTTCAGTACTGAGAATTGAACCAAGGGATACTTAATCACTGAGCCACATCCGCAGATCCCCCTTTTAAAATTTTTTTTTATTTTGAGATAGGGTCTCCTTAAGTTGCTTAGGGCCTCACTAAGTTGCTGAGGCTGGCTTTGAAATTGGGATCCTCCTGTATCAGCCTCCTGAACGCTGGGATTACAGGCATGTTCAACTGCATCAGGTACATTTTTAGAAATCCTATATCAGTGCATGAGAGAGCACATTCATTTGGGAAACTGCAAGGTCATACAAGTACAAGATGTATACTCCAATGGAACAAAGGTAGACTTTTAAAACTAGCATTCAGGGCACCTTGTGGCTATGCAATACCTAATGTACAGAACGTTTCTGGATTCTCAAAGGAGACCACAAGCCAATCAAGTATAAGATATGGTTTTGTGTATCACATTAGTAGTTCCAATTGTCTTTCATCCACCATCAGAAATACTCTGGTACTCCCTCAAATGTAGAATGTAGGGCACAAGCAATATTAACACATACAATGCTGAAATTAGGTATACTATAAAATTTAGTATCAGTCTAAACAATGTATGACCTTTTGCTGGAAATATGGTGGAAGTGACCTGTTCAGAGTCAGAGGATGGGAGAGTTGAGAGTAGAGAAAACCATGAGTGCTTTACATGAATCAGACTCTGTTGTGCTAGAGGGATGTGCATGTTGTAAGGCCAGAAAACCAAGGGCACAGGTATTGAGGAATGAAGGGCAGTATTTATGTGCACGCTGTCCTTAGAAGATATTTATAATTTAAAAAGAGACAGATAAGATGTACAAGTAGGTAAACACCAGGTGGCTTGCTCCAGGCAGTACTATGTCACACAGCCTTGAGAGAAATGGAGCCTCTCTCCCCCAGCTGCAGAGAGCAGTGTCTACTGTCAAAGCCAGAGCTCTGGGCAGTGAATGGATTCTCAGAGCAAATCATTCACAGGGTTTTAATTGAGGCACTCACATATTAAATCCACTAAAGTCAGGGATGCATGGTTATGGGTGTCCTATAATACCAAAAAGAAATATGGCCAGCATATACAAATTGCCAGTACAAACTCTTTTAAATGACTTTTATTACTAAACCTGCAGTAATAATATTCATGATATAAATATTTAATAGCCATGTTATAAAACATATAATCATATCACTAAGTTCCCAATGCTTTAAGTTTTATATAACTATTTGCAGTTTAAAGTATATGATCTACATTTTAAGATGCAGAAATAGAAATTCAAAGAAGAAACAACTGGCCCAAAGTCACATAAGTGAGAGTTTGGAATGTGATCCCTGGCTGGCCTGGTTGATGTGTTTCTTTCTAGCACATCAAAATCCTCCAGGAAGACCAGGAAGGTAATGGAGGAGAAAGGGATGGATGGAATTCTAGATGACTTATCTTTGTTTCACTGGAGCATGTTCACTGGTTCATTATTTTTGTTTTACTGATATAATTTTAAAAAGGAGTGACCTTTTTGACAGGGGGCAGTATAATTCCTGGAGTAAAGCACTTCTCCTGCCTCAGCCTCTTGAGTCACCAAGACTAGAAGCCCATACCCCTGTGCCTAGCTATAAATGGCAATTTTGAAACCTATCCCATACTGTCTTCCAAGTTCTTATTTTCTTGTATCAACATATGATAACCATATGCCAGGTGCTATTCTAATAAATTCTCATGCATACTATTATTTAATCATCACAGCTACCTTAGAGAATAAGGGGCTTTAATTATCTTCAAATTCTTCCAGATAAATAAACAGAGAACACAAACCTATAGTGCCACCGGGAGTTTCTAATGTTTACTCTTGGACATGGTTTGCCCCTCTATAGGTGATTTCTTTGCCAATAATTTTACTCACCCTCACTTTTCACCTGGCTCTCTGCTCACTGACATAATTAATTTTAGAAATCACTACTTCCAGGAAGCCCTCCAGGCCTGAACGAGGTACTATCATACACCTCTCCAAAAAACCTCAGGCAATCCAAGTCAACTAATGTATTGATCTGCCAACAGCTTGTATTGAAAAATAATTCTCCCTCTGTATATCCCTTGGTATATATTTTTTTTCTGATGAATATATTAGTCCTTTTATGTCACTTTCTATTTTTAACAAAGTGTCAAAAATGGTTAGTCATTTTATAAATATATTTTCTTACATATTTGGATGAATCTAATCTCATTCTACAATAAGCATTTTTAAGGTTCACAGGAAAAAAATTTTTGTTCTTTAAATGTTGTTTAAATGCCTTTTAAAGTGAGTTTCAGTGCTTTCCCCAACACTAGAGAATTTTAAAAATATCTGCTAAATTTGTCAAATCAACAAAACACCATAATTACTAAATTTACAAAAAAAGTTTAGTTTACTATGATTCAGAAACTTTTCCAGCAATTACTATTGCATGGAATTGTTTTAAGAACTTTTAAAAATATTTTTTAGTTTTAGATGGATACAATACTTTTATTTTATTTTTATGTGGTGCTGAGGATGGAACCCAGTGCCTCATGCATGCTAGGTTAAGTGCTCTACCACTGAGCCACCCACCCCCTGTTTTATGAACTTTTAACAATTTTTTCATAGTTTTGTCAGTTTCCTGCTCTTAAGCATGTTAGAAAATTATTTCTAAAATTCTGGATTTGGGATTATGTAATAAATTAACATGGGTAATCATCACCAACACTGGATGTCAGTGTATTTTTTTACCCTAAAAATCTCTTTTTTGCTTTGCTTCATAACTGATCTTAAGGCAGTGCCAGGAGAAGCTAGGGTCCCTGTAGGGTATATGCACTCCCTATGTTAGTGCCACTGGTGCAACCTGTGTCCTCTGTCCTGGATTCCTATGGAATGTGACCCTTAAAACATTAGGATTCTAGATTTTTTCAAGGAGCCTTTAGCTCTGCAGTGTGGTTTATTATTCTTTCTTTTCTTCTCTCTCTCTCTCTCTTTCATATATATATATATGTGTGTGTGTGTGTGTGTGTATGTGTATATATATATATATATATATATATATATATATATATATATATATATACACTTAGAGGAATAAGGTCATAATTTTTTGGAGACTTAATTCTTTCCATCAGTGGAGCAGGACCAAGTAATACAACCAAGGACAAGCCTTTGTCTTTTAGAGAAGGAGTATTACAGTGGGAAAAATGTTCAAGTTCATTTTTGTGCAAGGAAAAACTTTGAAAAAACTTGATCATTAGGTTCAAGTGCCTTGAGTCTTTCCAAGATGATTTATGTTTGGAGGGCAAGAGATTCAAATAGCTTAATCCCAACTTTAAGCTCAAAAAGATAAAATGTTTTTCTCTTTGCTTTGAAGAACTCGATTAAGGTACTAAGACATGCATTAGTTCCAAAGTGGCTGACGAATTTTGGAAATGAAGAGCCTATGTTCTTCCCTGAAGAACCACACTTCATGTCAAGAATGACATTATTTGCACTTTCCTATCTCTCCAGATGAAAAAGAAAACAAATAGCAGCCTTCATGAAAAATGCCAAGTCTTTCTTTATGATGCTCGGGGGTCATCTTGTAGTTCCTTAAATTAGGAAGACACCCCATGGGTTCTCAAACCACTGGAACTTGGTTATGTCACTAGTAAATCTAGTTACCAAACTCTGGACATTTTTTGCCATGGTCTCACTCTAAGGGTTTTATATGTAAATTTTTAAGTCCAAATTCAGACAGTTATTTTACCATCAGAATTTCTATGCAAATATTTAAATTGCTTGGCTACTTAGAGATAAAAGTAATAAGTGGCATTGTACATACATAACTGGGTGGTCAGTGACATAAACATGACTAGCGCAGTTATTCATGATGGTTTCTTCATGTATATGGTGTTATTCTGTTTTTTGAAGTGATTATTACTGCGCTTTTGAGGTCAAGGAAGTATTTAACCTGCTTAGTCACATTAAAAGACAGAAAAACAAATCCATTAGGCTAATAGAAGACAACCCAAATCTCGACCCACCTCAAAGCTTCTCTGGGCTTGGGTTGCATTTGCCTCTTGCTGAATTGGAATCAGAGGTAAACCTCCAATTTTTGGATTTTTGGTTATTGACCGTTTCCGTTCCTTTCCAGCTGGCGGCCATATGTCATCTTCATGCTGTGGAAAAATGAGTTCACTCTGTTGGTGTGTGGTTTTGTCATGCAGTACCCCATGTTAGTGACTTGGCTCCTATTCTGTACATCCAAGTCAAGCGATCTGCCCTCCATAAGAATGCCACTGGTAATTATGATGTTGACTCTGGCAGCGACATGGCTAGAGGACCTGAAACTCTTAAGTGAGCTGAGCTTTGAGGTCTCAGTTCAATTTCTAAGTTTCAAATTCATGCCTTCGTACTACTTACCAAGCCAAATGGGGGAAAATATTTGAGAAAACTGGCAAATCTCTTTGTAATAGAAAAATAATACACTTGTCTATATTTCCAGATCCTGTAATAAAAGTAGCTATACATTTATTTTCTCCCTAACACCAAAGGTGATCTTAATGTAAAAACAATTTGATTTTACATCCCCGAATCAACCTAAGGCGTGGATATCTGAGAAATTACCCTTATTTTATGACCTTTTGAAAAATGTTACTTTTTTATCTAATTGAATTTTGAAGAAATGTTACCTGTTTACACAGACATTTATACTGAAAATAGCTGTACAACAGAGAGTACGGCACATTTGTTTTCAAATTATTGACTATACATTCTAGCCCACTAAACAGTTATAGATATGACTGAAGAAAAGTTAATTTTGCAATAGGGGATAACTGTCCACAGGTAAAAATATAAGCTTTTGAATGATTAATCCTTGAGATATACATATAAAAGAAAAATCTTTAAAGAATATTTCTACTCCTCAGGGTAGATTAACTTTTTAAAAATTGGGTAAAACAAATTGATTTTTCAGACAACTATGGAAAAAAATACAGAACACCAACTACAAAATGAGAAGTTTAAGATGCTTTGGTGAAATAAAAAACATTTGGTGAACTATATAGCAAAATGCCTCCTCTTTGTTTTCATCATTTGTTAAAGTTCTTGTTCTTATGTTGCAGTTAGTATTTTAATGCATTATTTTATAACAAAGAATTCATTTCTACAAATACATAATGTGTACCCTTTAAAGTAGCTAATTTACATTGATGGGCTTACTTGGTAGATTTTTGTGCCTATCAATATACACGTACCATTTCATCTAATCTTCAATTATTCTACAGTGTTAAGTTCTATTGTTATTAAACTTAGTGTTTATGTATAATATATACCTTTGAATATTAGTGAAGTAATTACCTTGATTCAGCAAACCTGTAATGGCAGATGGTACGGTATTTCAATAAAAAAAAGGTATACACTTCATGTTGTTATTAATTATTATTTTTTAATTTATTTTTGGTACCAGGGATTAAACCTAGGGGCACGTAACCACCAAGTCACATCCTCAGCCCAATTTTATTCTTGATTTTGAGACAGGGCCTTTCTAAGTTGCTTAGGGCATAAGTTGCTGAGGCTGGTTTTGAACTTGCAATCCTTGTGCCTCAGACTACCACTGGGATTGTTTTTATGTCATGGTCCCAAACATTGTAAAATTAACTTTGATATTATGTAATGAGGTTGTTCTCAACATGTCAAACTATGAGAAATCTATTAGAGAAGGAATTTAGGTGACTTTTCAAATTGCTGATATATAACATGTATGCTAAATGATGATTTGGGGAAAGCAGAAATCCCTAGGTCAGAGTGACATGTTCTTATTTAACATTTATAGCTATTGGTAAGTGACTTCAAAAGTCATGCAACAGGATTATACACTTGAGGATCATACTCTCACTGTTATACTGATCATACTCCACTTCTGCCTCTCACTTTCTAACTTGACCTCCCCAACTTTTCAGCTTTGTTTCATTCAATATAAATATTTTTTTGACTCATTGAGACTCCTAATCCATTCACCAACATTCTTCTTCCATGTTTTTTTTTTCCTGTTTCCTTCATAGCTTGACTCAAATTTCATGGTGAATTAGTAAACTCTCTTTCCCTTATAAAACATCTTTAAGTCCCATGCTTAATTCTATAATACTTTATTTTGCAAAGCCCCAAACCTAAACATAATTCTAATTTCTGGGTGTCTGCTAGTTGATGGAGGAAAAGCAGAAGATTATTCTGTAGCTTCATCTCACTTTAAATCTAGCCTTAAATTTCCAGAAAGCAGCTAGAAAGTACCTTGGAGTTCTGGTGCAGGACAACTGGCTTCTGCACACTCTATACGAATTATTTCCCCACTTTTCTCCACCTTCCTAATAGCTTTGCCTGCCGTACAAATTATGTACTTGCTGATTTCATTTTAAAAGTTATTAGAATCACTTAAGAATATAATATTCCCACCACAAAATGTACTGATGTCCCTGCATCCATTAACTTCTTCCTTGTAATTTAGCATTTGCTCATTTGCTCTGATTTTGAGTAGCCTTGTTCCAGTCCTATCTATAATTGCTCAGTAGACCAGAATGT
The DNA here is from genome assembly GCF_045843805.1 of Urocitellus parryii. Taxonomy (NCBI): domain Eukaryota; kingdom Metazoa; phylum Chordata; class Mammalia; order Rodentia; family Sciuridae; genus Urocitellus; species Urocitellus parryii. The sequence continues at coordinate 117,610,151 of NC_135540.1, read as the reverse complement.
GTAGTCAATAATTTGAGAACAAATGTGCCACACTGTTGAGTAATGATTTTTAGGCTCTGATGAACAAACGTGCACATGACCACAGTGCTTCACGTCTGCCCAGGGCCTCTCATGATTTCCAATCTCTTTCTTCCTCTGTCAGCTTATTTTTCAATCACTGGATTTCCTCCATCAGCATATATATCAAATAGATAGTCTCCTATCTTAAAGACAAAGGGAAACCCCCAATCCTACCTTGACCTCTTCTTCCTACCTGGTCACAGCATCATGATCTCCACAGCAAATTACCTGTCAGACTTTTTGTATCTGGTACCTGCTTTTCTTCCTCTCACCCCTCCTTATTTCCTTTGTTTTTATCTAGCCTGCTTTACCTTGGAAGTTCACAATGTTCCATGTGCTCTCCATCTCTCTGCCCCTCCGCTCTGTTACCTCATCCAATCCTACAGCTTTCTCTACAATCACAAATTTACATTTCAGCCCCAAACTTTTGCCTGAGAGTTTTTGACCCAAGTTGCATTTCCATTTGTGTATCTAAAGGTATCTCAGATTTCATGTGACCCAAACCAAACTCTTAATTTCACCATACATCTCTGATACTCTTAAAACAGGGACACTAAATATGATCTGTCTCTGCGTACCTTATATCTTCCATTGCACCGTCCTCTTTATGGAATAAAATGAGACATGATAACATCTCTGCAACAGGACAGTGCTGGCCCCTGTCCTTAGAATGACCCCTCTGTCTTCTGTTTTGGAATTAGGGCTCGAACCCAGGGCTCTGTGTATTTGAGGCAAGTGCTTTGCCACTAAGATACATCCCGGCACCTAGAATGACCCCTTTTAATACTGGATGACCCATCCGCATTTCAGACAGATCTCAGCTCCCCCTGTCATCTACTCAAAAAGCCAATATCTGAGAGTTTTTCTCCGCGAGGGCCCTCCTTATCTCAGCCATGTTCTCTTCTTCTTTTCCTCCCTGCTCCTCATGTCTTTCCTCATCCTTGTCCCAAACACTTGGCCCTATTATTTTCTCTTCCTCCCACTTCTGCAGATTATTCAGATTATTTTATCACAGTGATGTCCATCTGAATTTTTATCTGATTATTTGTTTGTCATCTTTTCCTCTTTCCTATTTTAGAAATACTGAGTACGTGTTATAATGGATATAATGGAGAAGTATAAGGTGCTGAGGGTCTAACTGTTCTGAAGGCCAGGGAGGTTTTCTCTGAGAATATGATATTTAAGGTGACATCTAGAGAGCTTTTGAAGTAAAGGGAAGAGGGGATGGATATTAGAAAGTTTTCTAGTTGCCAGAAAGAACTCCTTGTAAGGAACATTTGCTGTGTGTGTGTGTATGTGTGTGTTGTGTGCACACACATATTAATGTATATCTATGCTACTTTGCTGTTTCCCTACCATGAGGCATAAATCCTTGATCCAAGAGAGCCTCTGTGTTTATCTTAATGAGGGAGCTGAATAATCTGCAGAAGTAGGAGGAAGAGAAAATAATAGGGCTAAGTGTTTGGGATGAGGATGAGAAAGGACATGAGGGGCACGGAGGAATAACTTGGTCATAGAAGTAGGCCCTGCTTATGCTGTTTCAACCTCAGAGTCTACTGACTTCAATTATAAAAACAGAAGCACAGGATTAGATTTATTGCTGACAAAAACTATAACAGCGTTTGACTACATAGTCCCAACTTGACTAAAACCCTTCAAGTCTAGTATTTTTGTTTTTTAAGCAGAGTCTGAGTGCCTGAATTTTCAAAAAGTCAGCAGCTAGTCTTTTCTTCCAAATGCATTCCTGTGCAGTAACAGAAGGGGCAGGCTGGAGGAGTCACGTTTATTAACCACTGGAAAGGTTAATGAATTAAATGAACAGAGAAAACGTTTTTTCAAGACAAGTAAGGACTAGATTTTGGGGTAAGTCAACTTCTTCCTTATAAAGGAAACAGGGAAGTACCCTCTCAGTAATGAAGAATGGCAACTTAATCGTTAACAATGAATGCCAACACTCTGTGTGAAGCAATGCTGGGAATTCAGCCAGACAAGGTTGGGAAAGAAACCAATCTCATTAATGGGACTATTTAACCCTTCTCTGAAAGAGTGAGTCCTCCTCCAGGGAGGAGACTAAATGGGAAGCTGAGTGTAAGCACTGTCTCAGAAAACCCTGAGTCTGAACCACTAACGAAATGAATAGCCCTGGGAAATGATGGCACATCCACTCTTAAAGACACATGGTTTGTTAACAGGAGTGTACAAGTTGACTGTTCAGAAGTACCTAGCATACACCAGTTATGAAAGAAATGTACACTCCTACCCTAACTTCTGGAAACACTGGGATGGGAGGATGGAGAACAGAAATGGAAACAGGATCCGTCCCTAAATAAAGACGACGTGGGACTCTGGTGGGATGATAGCTGAGTCCCTCTTCCCTGTGCTGCCATGGTAAAGTGCACGTGTCTCCTGAGCCAAGGAACTGCTGCTGGCTGATAAAGAGGAAGTCTGATAGAATCAACTTTTTCAAAGGGCAATGGATGGATTTAGATTCATATATTTAAAAAAATGAGCATAAAAGTTTATTTTAATTGTATGAATATTAAAACTATTATAAAAGTTTTTTTTAAAAGAAAAAGTCACAAGCATATCAGCATTTCCTATATATGAAGTTGCTATATTCCATTCAGTAGTTAAAACAGATATCATACCTGTGCAATAAAGATACTGGCCATCCACTCCATCTGAGTGTGTGAACTTTCACAACACAGGTGCCTGTAAAACAAGATTCATAAAATAAATAATTCAAAACGACAACTGGATAGTCTCCACAGAATTCCTTTGGCAATAGAGCTATCAGAACTCCTTTTGGCTTTCTCTTGATTTAAAGTGGAATATTTCAGTCCAAGTAGTTTCTGTTAGGTAAACAATATCAAAATAACAGTGTAAATATATTGGTTTAAACAAAATACAGCAAAGGGCTTTGGTAACTGCTGCAAAATAATCAATATTTTTAGAGAGGCAGAAAGTCAATATCATTTTGCTTTTTTGGGTACATGACTGTAAAACAATTTTTTCCCCAGAAACTCTGACACACACACACACACACACACACACACACACACACACACACATTCTTACGATGGAAGATTTTTTAAAAAATGCTTAGGCAGGTCTCATAATGATTAGACACACTAATATCCACAGACTCATAAAAAATAAACTACATGAAAAACCACTACATACCCAGTAATACTGATTCAGTTACCTTATATTGAAATCCTGAATAAAACAGAGATCTTGCCCTCAAGGTTTTTGTAGTATATTTGGGGAGCTAGGCATGTGAACCAGTAAATTTTAGCACAGTATGAAAAAGTGAAAGTGAAGCTGAATAGCAACACAGAAACTGTAGGTGCTGGGGAAGAGCAGGGAGGTGGCATATTTTTTTAAGAAGAAGAGTTTTTATAACTGATGTTAGCATGATATAAGAGAACATTTCCATGTAATTATGTTCTTCCTATTCTTATATTATTAAAATTAATTTCCTTGAAAAACTGATAAAAATGAAATTTCAAAAAAAAATGCTTTCTTCCTTCATCAGAGTCTTAGGAAGTCAAATGTCTCTTCTCATTATCATGTCCAAACAAAAAAATTATCTTATGTATGTACCCCTGTATATAAAATACTACAGATGCAGAGAAATAATAAATAATTATGACAGATGGGAGTCATCTGATAAGCCTTTGGGGGCATCCAAGTTATCATCTGAAAGAAGAATGACTTGGGTGTGATGGCACATGCCTGTAATCCCAGCGGTTTTAGAGGCTGAGGCAGGAGGATCACAAATTCAAAGCCAGCCTCAGCAACTTAGCGAGGCTCCATCTCAAAATTAAAAATTAAAAAAAAAAAGAGCTGGGGATTTGGCTCAGTGGTTAAGCACCTTTAGGTTCAATCCCTGGTACAAAAAAAAGAATGACAGTTTGAGTTGACAATTTCATCAGGAAGACGATAAAAGCCATGAGAAAATGGGAGAGGTCAGTAAAAGACCACACATAGTGTACATGTAGATATGAAGCAACAATAAAGTATTAAAGGCAGACTCTCATTCTATTCTTAAGTACAAAAGAGAAGCTTATGGGAAACGAAGCTGATGGTGTCACATCGAGGGCCTTGCATGCCATGCCAGCAATCCTGTCCTTGTCCTCTATGTGATAAGATTCACAGAGGAGTTTGAAGGCAGAAGAGAAATATGACTCACTGGAGAAATGTCTCTCAGGCAGTTGGTGGAAGATGTAACTGAAAATAAAGTCAAGTCAGAAACATAAAGAGAATGCAAGGTTTCTAGAATAATCCATGCAGATCAAAGACCTGGCCCATAGGATACCAGATATGGGTGTGTGAGGGGATAATGAAAAGGCTGGTATGGTACAGTTTAGGTAAGGATTAGACACAGGGAAATGAAGAAGAGAAGGTGTTTAGTGCAACCTCCGAAAGTACATATATAGAAAGAACAGGTCTGAGACTAGGATACGTATGCCTTTCAATCCTATAGTTTATTCTTTCTGAAAAATTGAATTTTGCTTATGTATCTCTTAAAAGCTGGATTCTACAATCATATAATATCTAAGGAATCGTATGTAGTTTCTATTAAGAGTCAAAGAAGACACAGGGATTAAAATAGACCTGAACCTCAATACAAATATATTTTCCTCTTCGTTTTTTTAATTCTTATTTTTAAATTTTAAGTGGACACAATATCTTTATTTTACACTTATGTGGTGTTGAGGATCGAACTCCATGCCTCAGGCATGCTAGATGAGCACACTACCGCTGAACCACAACCCCAGTCCCATATTTTCCTCTTCTTAAACTGAAAGTATTTAGAAGAGAGTTTGAATTCTCCTGGGTAAAACACTTCCTGTCTGTAGTTCTATCTGCTAAGTAATGAAGTCATTCTTTTTCTAAAGTTGTCACCCAAATATCAAAAGTTCTCAACTATTAACTTACCAGTGATGTTTTTCAGAGAATGCGGTCAATCCCCAGCTGTGTTCCAAGGGAAGAAACACATACAATACATTAAAATGATAATTTTTATGAGGCTAAAAAACAGGATTAGATATTAGAAGATAATATTTAATGGTGGCAATGCATGATAAAGTAGATTTATACAAGTAATGATTCAATATGTACCTCTAGGTAAATGCTAAATGTTTATAAAGATTTGCTACACATTTATACAGGCGGAAGGGAGAGGAAGGATTCTTGCAACGGGGCAGAGGGGAAAATCTGTGAGAAGATACTCTTAAGTGAATACTATGGTTTAGATGTGGTTTGTTCTCATTGGTCCTTGTGTTGAGGGCTTGGTCCTCAGTGTAGTGATGTCTGGAGGTGATGGAACCTTTAAGCTGTGGGGGAATATTGGAAGGTCCTTAGATTACTAGGCACATGTCCTTGGAAAAGATCAACGTAGTTTTCAAGCAATCCCTCAGTAGTTCTCAGGAGAGGGTTGTGATAAAACCCTAAGCCTAGCCCCAACCAGCTCTCTGGCTTCCTCTTTGGAGATAGGAACATGAGAATCTCCACACATTCCCACCAGTGCCACCCACTATGATGTGGCACTGCTGAGAGGATCCGGTGAGAAGACAGCCCATGTAGGTACCATTCCTTTGACCCTCCCAAACTGTAAACTCTCATCTTATTTCAGCCATTTTCTTAAAGACAGTTGTCCTTACTCAGTGAATCAGTCAATTTTGTGTTACCCTAAGTAGTTTGCCTTAGGTGTTTTGTTATGGTAACACAAATATGTAAAATATAAAAAGAGTCCACATTTTCTGTACCATATATCTAACACATTGAGTAAAAACAAATGTCTGCAGGCAGGCACAATGGCACATGCCTGTAAGCCCAGTGGCTCCAGAGACTGAGAGGCAGGAGGATCATGAGTTCAAAGCCAGCCTCAGCAAAAGCGAGGCTTTAAGCAACTCAGTGAGACCCTGTCTCTAAATAAAATGCAAAACAGGGTTGGGGATATGACTCAGGGGTCGAGTGTCCCTGAGTTCAATCCTTGGTACCAAAAACTAAACAAACAAACAAAACCAAATGTCAGCACAAATGGCTGGAATTATATATATTTTGGGGGAAATCAATGAATATGATAGTTGTAACACAGGTATATGTGCTGACCTTGGAAAATAAGTATGGAGAGAAAAATAAGGAAATTTGTGGTAATAGAATCTGAGAAGTCAGCAAATGCAGTTCATTAAAATCTTGTTTCATGATATTAAGAAAAATATTTCTGTGAGCATTAATTAGCTAACCGAAATGATCTGTGATATGAAATTGTATGTAAAGTGAATGCTGGGGTGAATCAAGTGTTATAGAAGCCCACAAAATATAAAATATAAAAGGAGTCCACATTTTCTGAACCATATATTTGCTGTGTGTTTGGAATACCAAATTTAACATAACAAAAAGGGCAAGTTACATAAAGGCTGAACATTTTCTCTGATATGTAGATGCTAATTCACAAAAAGTGGGGGCTAGGGAAAAATAGAGCTACTTTGGATTAGGCAGGAGGGAGTGAAGGGAGGGAAGAGGGCATGGGGATAGGAAAGATAGTAGAAAGACTGAGACATTACAACCCTATGTGCATATATGATTACACAACCAGTGTGATTCTACATCATGTACAATCAGAAGAATGAGAAGTTCTAGTTCATTTGTATATGATGTGTCAAAATGCATTCCATTGTCATGTATAACTAATTAGAACAAATAAAAAAATGACTTAGGCAAAAAAAAGTGTTGGGGGGTTACAGACTAGGACCAAAATATTTGAAAAGCCAAGTATCAAAAGCCTGGAGGGCAGCGTTAGCTTTCTTGTGGGTAGATTTGCCTGGAAGAGTACTTACACCCCCAGGCAGTGTTGGTCTCAATCAAGATAAGAGGAGGAACCCTCATCCTCCTGAGGATTTCTTGCTTTACTTGAGGAAGATTACCAAGGAGCTTGGCACAAATCTCAGTGGGAACTTCTCCCCTCCTTGTCTACTACACAGTTCCCTGATCTGCTACAGAGGTACAACTCAAGAAATCTGCCTAAAATTTACTTCACAGAAAGTTAAACTCACGTCACTGATCTCTAAATCCTGCAATGCACTTACTTTCCTGACTTTTTTTCCTTTCAACAACCCTTTGTTTTCAGACTTTACCTGGTTGGAGGCTTCATTTTCTTCTTCACACCAAGATAAAACTTCATTGCACTGAGAGGAAACATTTTGTCATATTTACTGCTCTGTAAAGGAAAAAAAAACCAAAACGGCAATTGAACAGTTTTTATAATGAAACAAGTATTTTTCTTGACATTAATAACTGGGTTTAGAATTATTTAGTTTCTCCAATGCTTCATAAATTTAATAAAAATTTTAATAAATGAAGTGTCTTAATTACAATGTAATTAAATAAATGCTTTTAAATAATCTTGTATATACACATCCAAATGTCCCTTGGGGACAGATGTACATCAGAACTGATTTTTTTCATATTTTAAAAATATAACAAAATCATTTGCCATATATTATGTAACTTTATCACACCAACTGTATTATCTGAGGGCAGTACACTGTATTAAAATACATTCAAAATTCTGTAATGAAATGCATGACATTTTATACAATGTGAGCAAAATACAACTCTGTATATATTCATGTTAGTTGGGTCAAATTTTGGCACTAGGTAATACATGATTTTCTGGACATTTTTAATTTCAAAGACTATGTATTCCTATGGACACATATTTAAGCTATCTTAAATATCATCTCTAATAATAATTTATTCAAGTTTAGCTGAAAAAATAAACATTTTACCATAGATTAACTGAATTGTATTTTCTCCACAAATTTCCTAACACATTTATCTGTGCTTAAGTAAAGATTTAAAAAGTTTTAAAAGATGCGTGAATATATATTCACATAGGTAAATTATTTGACATAGGCAAAATTTTAATCAGTATATTCTAACTTAAAGCCTAATATAATAATCACATAGATCTCATCATTCACCTTTGGATATTCTATAAAAGATTTTACAAAGAGGATAACTATGGGAATAATTTATAACACAACTTTCTCCATATCTCAAACATTTGTAAGGAAATCTTTTTGTTTCATACTGGTATGCAGATATCATTTATAACTAAAAGTGATGGATTTGAGTTCAGAAAGACTATGGTATAAATCTGGTTATACCTTGTTAGTTTGTAATTTTACTTAAATTTCTCTGACTTAATTTTCTTGTTTGTGAATAAGGATGGTAAAATTATTGACAGTATAAATTGGGTTATTATGAAGATTAAATGTACAAAGTTTTATTGTGAAGGGTTACTGTAAAAATAAAACAAAAAATGCCTATAAAGGGTATAGTCCACTAATTGCATAAAGTGAGCTCAAAGAAAATAATAACTATCATTGTTATAAATTTAGAACACAATCTCATAAAATTTTGAAATATGGGTATTTTTTAGGATCCTGGGACAATGCACAGATGCCAATGTAGCAAATGTACAGCTCTACTGTACTAAGTTCTATATTATGTCTTTTCTTTGTAACAACAGTTAAATTTGAAAAGTAAAGGGTAGAGAACTTTTTTTTTTTTTTTTTGGTGGTGCTGGGGATTGAACCCAGGGCCTTGTGCATGTGAGGTAAGCACTCTACTAACTGAGCTACATCCCCAACCCAAGAACATGTTTATAAAACGAAAAACTGGTTTCCATGTAGCAAGCAGGTTAGGAGAGTACAAAGGAAAAATATATAGCTAGGTAATCAGAAATATGATAAAGAGCAATGCTCTGGTGAACAACAGTCTCTGTGGCAGGAATCATAAAGTCCACAGTGGTGAATTTATTTTTAATCATTAGTTAGTATCACTAAATTTGTTATTTTTATCACCAAAGATATTTTTAAAAATATGTATCTTGGATTTTTTTTCCTTACTGTTACAGATAGATTTTCAGATCTGCAGACACTGGGAAATGGGTTAGGAACATCATTAAGAATTAGATTTTTGCCAAGATGGATGACTGACTTATAAAGTTTTGGTTATGCATTTACTAGCCATTTGTAGTTTTGATATGTCAACAATTTATCCATGTCTTTATTTATTTTTTTGCACTACTTCTTTATATATTAAACATGACATTATGTGTCTCTTAAGTGAAATATTCTATTCCAATTGCTATCTGCCATAATTTTGCTCACTGTTTACTTCCATTATTTTTATTAAGTCAAATATATTGATTTTTTTCTTTTAAAGTTTCTTAACTTTTATTTAAGTTTGAAGTGGTCTGACACATCTCATACTCAGTTCCATGCTCTTATACCTTCAAAGGTTGCTATCTTTAAAATTTTAAGTCATCAATTTAGAATATATTTTTATTTCTCCAGATAGTGGAGACTTTAAATTGAAATTTTTTTGACAATTATTCCACCTCATGCACTTTTCATAGAATATTTATTCAAAAAATAAATCCTAATATCTAATTCTCTTAAGTGACTTTATAGTACCATTCTTCTATGGTATGTTCACTTTTATGGTAGGATTATATTATTTAAGCTATTTTAGCTTTAACATATATCTTTTTAAAAATTTTAAAAAATTATTTAAGCACATACTTTATTAGGAAATAAACAGGCCTAACCTAGTATTCACTTTCTTTTTTTTATTCTAATTTGTTATATATGACAACAGAATGCATTACAATTCATATTACACATATGGAGCATAATTTTTCATATCTCTGGTTGTATATAAAGTATATTCACACCATTTGATATATCTATAAATAGTTGGAAAAACAGAAAATAGAAAATAGTTGGGAAAATAGATCACAATTGTTTAATTTTTTTATCCCCCGATTGCAATTATTCTCACTTATTTGAAGTAGATTATCATTACTGCAAAGTATTAAAACACAACTCCCTTTGAAAATTTGAAAAGGATTATAGTTATGATCAATCGATATTAGAGAGGTTAATATTTTACTTCTATCAGTGAATTTCTATAATTTTCCTCAAATTAGTCTCTACTTCTTGGTAAGGTCATTTTTTGATAGTTTATGCACTTTTTTTTTCTTTTACGTCCCACAGGGACTGATTTCTGACTTTGCGACCTGCTAACTTTCTCAACTTTCAGAAAGAACATTCCAAAATTTGGATGATCTATTACAGAATAGTTGGGTGGCTTGCTTTGGTGCTCAGCATCCCATTGTAAGAGATATTCAAAGAGAAAGCTGACTTTTAGGAAAATGCAGCAGAGGTGACTGCTGGCCACCTTTGTCAGAGGTCAATCAGATCACAGCCAATATGTCCTCTCTGATAGTTTAGACAGTCATTCCCTTGGACACAGTACCAACAAACAGCAGTGGGGTAGGGTAAGAGGCAGCAATTCCAATAGAACAGGGAGGGTGGCCACGCATGTGTAAGGAGGAGAAATACAAAAAACAGTGACGAGTTCAGGCTTGCCTACGTTTTGAAGACCTTTTGTTAAGAGGTTGATAATCTAAAGTAACACAGTGAATTCCCCGAGCCACTTCTGGCACCCAAGTTCATTATTTTATAATATATTCTTTCTAAAAAAAAACACCAATAAAATCATCAGAGAGATCAACAATTGTGAAAAGAAATATTTTTTTTTTGTTGCAATCTTTAAAGTGAATATGCATGAAGAGGAACTGGAAAGATACTAATAAAACAGTCTTTGTAAAAGGAAAATCACTTGGCAAGATGAATTTACCACTGGCATATTACAACTCTCTCTTTTGGTGTATATAATTTCTGGATAATTCCTCCAAAAAGTTCAATGCACTATATACTGTTATAAAGTCTGTAATCTGTTGCTTGAACCACCACATTTCAAAGTAAAACTTTTAACTAAGCCAATTAAATAAGCATGCTTAAAAAATTATTCCTGTAGCTAAAAGGAGTTTGCTTATTAGTGTGTGCAACTTTTAACGACCCCCTTTACTTACTTGCTTTTTTCACACTATTAACAGTATCATGGCAATATTCTTTGAAACCTCTCACCTTTTATGTAAATCAAGTCTGAAAACATTTTAATTAACATTTTTCTGTGCAGGGAAAACTTGCAAAACAAAATATACCTTCCCCTGTGTATTACCCTAATTTGTTGTTAATGAACATTCATAAATTATCTCTAATTAACACAAAGTTGCTTTAAATACACTTCTCAATTTGGAATTTCGACTCCCTTCTCAGGAAATCATTTTTTAAATACATACAAGTACAGATATATTAATGGCAAATGTCAAAACACAGCCAAATCTTTACTTAAGTTGGGGGATTTTACCATTGATTATTACTTGTGCAACTTCTTGAAAAGTTAATACTGGCAATGACTTCACCATCAATATAAATAGGGACTTATGTTCAATATGAAAAAATCACTGGCAAAGTAAAACTATGTGTTGAAAATAACAGTAACTTTAGTTTAAAGAAAAACAATCTCTCATCTGCTTTCTTCACTGTGCAAATTAAAATATCAGTTGCATTAATAATTTATTCTGACAGATGTGTAAATGAAATTTTTAAACATTTACTAATTAGACTATAAACCCTTAATCTGTTGTCACTGTGATTTAAAGAATAAATGTGCTTGGTGTCCTTAAAGAACACTACCTTTCAGACAGGGTACTAGCACACAGCAGTTTGTGTAAATTATCTTAGAGCAAGATGATCCTTTTAAAGGCATACAAATTCTTAAAACAAATTCCGTTCAGGGATATATATAATTCTTCATCTCAGAAAAACCATCTCTTAAGAGTCACTGCTCCATGAACTAGTTTCTTTGAGGCAGATAGCAGAGTTTACATCAGCTTGGAGGATAATTATGAATAATTAAATTGTATGCATAACCATGTTTCAAAATATTTAGTACCATTTAATGAAAAAGAGCTATCCTTTTAAAATAAAATCTTGTGAACAAAAACAGCAAGCTAAAATAATGCGAATTCTTAAGGTTTTTAGTAAGTTCTTTCATAGAGCCTTTCAAATCTGACACCTGAGAATGAATTCTGACTCTACTACTTACTTGTTATGTGGTCTTGGGCAAGTTTGTAATGTCTTTGTGGCTCTATTTATTCATATGCAAAGTAGGAATAATCACAGTACTGATTTTATGTTGTTGTTTTTTTTAATAAAGATAGCATGACATAATCCCAGTGAAATGGACAGAACCCTGCTTTGCCTACAGTAGCCATCTGGGTGTTAGCTGGAACTATCACTACCATTGTGACTGCCATCACTACCACTAATGACAACTAGTTGTTTCTAGTGACCTTCCCCTGATGCACAATGGAAGAAGTTTCCTTGGTAGGACTAAAAAGCTCAGGCTGACTTTTTAATGCTTCAAGCTGACACCCAACTCAAAGTACCTAATGACTAACATATTATGTATATGAAAGAACAATTATTAAGAAAATCAGCCCAGAAGATCAAAGTGAGTGGCCTATTATCAGAAACCAGAAAATTTTTCTTTATCAGATTCTATTCTATATGACTAAAATAATGATCTGTTAAGTCTAGCTTTAACTTGTACAATCACAAAATTTATGAACCTTAAAATCAGGTGTGCTCTATTCACATAGCTCCAAATCCTTGTGCCTTATTTCTACAAATTCTACTATCCTTCTCCTGATAAAACTAAAGGATGATAATAAACATTAACAACCATGTGATAAGGCAGACTCCTTTCTGGGTGTGTCAAGTGGAATAGTAAGGTTTCAGTACAGTATATAATACAATTTCCTGAGTAGAGGAACAAAAGTTGCAGAATTTCAGGATCTTCTGTTGTCCTCCTGGTTGTACATTCCACTGCCCTGGAAGAAGGCAAATGCAGGATGTACAAAGAAAGTAAGAATGCTGCTAAAATTGATTTATGACCACACAGAGGCTGCCCTACTCCCTACTGGAAGAATATATATATATAAGGAAAGCAGTTATAGCATGTGGAGACTCAAGGAGCTCAAGAGAAGCCACACAAAAAAAGGGAGGGAGAGAGGGGGAGAGAGAGAGAAAGAAAATGGGGCTATATAGTTGGAAAGCAGCCTCATAGTGGGTTTTTTTTTTAAATAATATATTAACAGATGTTCTAGGTCTGTACATTCCCACAGCAGAACACGGTCAAGTGTCATTCGCTTAAAAAATGCAAGCAATGTTTACACAAGGAAATATTCAGTATAAAGTGAATATTTAGTATAAAAACAGTCTCCAGCACCTGATGACTGCCATTCTACATTGAAAACAATGGCCTTGGTACCATATGAATCTCAAGAAGAAATGTTACTGTATACAATCCTGTGACCCACATCCACAACAGGATGGAGAAATTGCCCTACTGATCTTTCCATTGGAAAATTTCACAGCAATTTTCTATCCAACTCCCCAAATTTTCTGACTTCTGTCACCATAGAATGGTTTTGCATATGGTACTATTTTGCACCAAGCTTCTTTTGTTTAACAGGTTTCGAACATTCACCAATATTGCTGCATGCATTAGAATCCAATCATTTTTATTGATGAGTTGAATTCAATCCTTCAAATGTTGCATTTTTTTTTTTGTTAGACATTTGGAATGTTTCTAGGCTTTAGTTTTTACAAATAAAACTAATAATAAGGATGTAGTACCTATGAATAGAATTAATGGATCATGGGTAAAAGAAAAAAAAAACTTATTTTAAAAACTGCTGCCAGGTACAGTAAGGCATACCTGTAATCCCAGCAAGCTGGGAGGCCCAGGTAGGAGGATTGCAAGTTCAAGGCCAGCTTTGGATACTTAGAGAGACCCTTATCAACTTAGTAAGACTCTGTCTCCAAAAAAAAAAAAAAAAGTGTGGGGTTGGCATTATAGCTCCGTGGTAAAGCACCTCTCTGTTCAATTCCCAGTATCAGAACAAAACAAAACAAAAACAAAAAACCCTGCTAAATCTTTCTACACAGTAATTGTGTGATCTTATCCTTCCACAACAATTTATTTATGAGAGTTCTAGACAATCTGCATTCTTGTTAACACTGGGGTTTTCACTCATGATTTAGGTTAAATCAATGAGTACAAAGTAGTACCTTAGGGTTTTATTTATTTATTATTTTTTCTTTCTTCTTCTTCTTTTTTTTTTTTTTTACAGACAGGATGTCAGTGAGTTGCTCAGAAGAGCCTCGCTAGGTTGCTGAGGCTGGGTTTGAACTTGCAATCCTCCTGCCTCAGCCTCCCGAGTTGCTGGGATTACAGGAGTGCACCACTGCACCCAGCTATCATGGTTTTAATTTCAATACCCAAATAACTAATGATATTAATCACTTTTAGTCCAATGGCTAATTGGACTTTTCTGTATGTTCCTTCCAGTGGTGTCTGTTCAATCCTTTGCTCTAATGTTTATTAGGCTGTTTTTTCTTATTGTTGCTTTGGAAGAGTTCTTCATATCCTGGATATGTGCTATGAATATTTTTTTCATCCTGGGACTTCTCTATTCATATTATTAATGGCATCTTTAAAAAAATTATTATTTTTATGTGGTGCTGAGGATGGAACCCAGTGCCTCACACATGCCAGGCAAGTGCTCTACACACACAACCCCAGCCCTTAATGGCATCTTTTGAAGAGCATGCTACAATTATCATAGATACTTGTGAAATATTTCATCTTAAAATGTATTTTTACATACTTTCTTGTTTAAGCATTAAAGCCACCAGGACTGCTGGACACATACTACTACTGTCATTTTACAGATTCAGAATTTGAGGTTGAGAGGTGAAGCTCCTTATTCACACAACCAGTTCTTAGTGGATATAAGATTTTCTAATGCTAAGTTCAATTTTCTCATAGCTACAGCATTTATCTAACTCCCTGTATTTATTTTTAGTTCTCCATTCTATAATTATCTAATAAAGTTCTTCAGGGAATTCGAACTTAGAGGAAATAAGATTAAATGAATAAATATGACATTACATGAATCACTTCATTGAAATTTGTTGGAAAGACATTAAGATTTATTATAATGTTTGAATTTTGCCCTTCTATGCCACTTTTCATTAATTTCCATTAGCTAAACTTAAGCCTCTTTTGCCTTAGGGTATGACACATTTTCTCTTAATTTTATTGACTAAGATCCAAATTTATACGCTAGTTTATGCAATACATTTTAAAGCTTTCTTCAGGGCTTAAGTTATTCTCTGTCCTAAAAAATTTAAGATGCTTAGATAGGCCATAGAAAATTCTCCCCTGTTATTACTGAGTAAACTAATGCATATCCAGAGGCTGAAGGAAATCATCAGCTTACCATGCATTTTATTTACTGCAGGCAGGGACTTCGCCATAGATGGCTGAGAATGGTATGTAATGAATGCATCAATACCCAAATAAAAATGTATGCATGCTCAAATCTGACTCATACAATTACCTTTGGATCCTTGTAAAGAAAAAGGTGTCCATCCCGTAAGACAAAATAGCGGTCTTGAAACTTATTTCCAGACAGTATTTTGGATGGTTCTTCTTTGATTTTCAAGACTCCTTCTTTGATACTTTTCTCTGTGAAATACAGCATTACTTCTGTAAGTTGGGTACATTTTCACTTTATTCAGAGTACAAGAGAAAACATTTGCTTACTTTCAGTTTTGACAATACAAAACAATAACTGTTACCACAAAATAGTTAAGGTGAGTTCCTGGGGAACACCTTTCGTCAAGGGTATTGCTCTTTATGCTCTACAGGCCCGCCAGGTCCATCCAAGTGCATGGACACAGAAAAGGCGGTAAGTCTGAACTGAGGTGTGCTGAAAGTATAAAATATATACCAGATCTTGAAGACTTTGTTCAATTAAAAAGTATCCTGTCACTATTTTAAATGTTGATTACATGTGGAGGTATTTTGCATATGCAAATAAATAAAACATTAGTAAAATAATAAAATTAATTTCTCCGTTTTTTTTAATACTTTTCTCAAAATGTGGCTACGACACAATTTAAAAGTACATGTGTGAATTCTATTTCTATTGAACAGCCCTAATATAAAAAATGCAAATAAAAGAAAACATCTTCAGAAATTCAAACTCAGGAATCTAGGAATTCTAACTCAGGGATTCTAAGGGATTAGAAAAATTACTGTAAATATGAGATAGGCCAGAGTCAGAAAGGCTGCAGTAGAATATTTAACAACAATTATATTTCATGAGCAATGCTGTCATTGTTCCATGCTTAGAAATTGCTTAAACTAATTCTATTAACAACTACTTTCTGGTAAGAACACTAAAATTTGTATTTGTATCATATGGATGATGAATCACCTGTCTAAAAGGTTCCCATGAAATCCAGATATTCAACTGACAAGAACTGAAGAAGAGTAGGGGGAAAAAAAAAAAAAAAACAGGATCTTGAGTCAAATGACCATTACACGGTCATTCTGGTGTCAGCATCTGCTTTTCCCATAAACCAGAAGTAAAGATACCTATTCTGCAGGACTGCTGTGTCCCTTACATTGGAAAATATACCACAAAAAAAAAAAAAGCCATAGGGCAAAACGCTGCTATCAGGATTTAAAATATCCACGCATAGTTTCTGTAATTTGCAAAATAACTTGAAAGATTTCAGAAAGAATTCTTAGATTTAAAGTTAATAAGCTTTAGGTGTTTTTTTTTCAGATAAAACCTTTATTATGACTTGTATCAGAAAATAAAGTTTAAAAATAGGTTAAAAAATATGAGCATGGCATGACTAAATGAAAGCAAAAAATCTGGATTAAATCTGACCATAAACAAGAACACAAACATAGATAATTAGCAAAACCAGATGGTGTTAATGACACATATACCAGCATGTACTAAATCATATGCCAACAAAGGTTCCTTTTAGGTATTTTATGACTATAAAATAATTACTTAAAATGTTCTACTAAAATTTGTCTTCTGGTACATTCTCTTAATACTCTGTTATGTAGAAACATATTGTTAGGGTATTTTACAGGTAAATAAGGAAAGATATACAGCAAGCAATTTAGGAAACACTGGATGGACTTAATGCTTTGGCTGAATTAGAATAGGAATGTGAAGAAATCCATATAATATTATTAGTTTAAAAGTAGGCAAAGAATTTTAAAAGCTAAAATTACATTGTGAGATATATTTTATATTGCTTACGCCAGACAAAACCCACTCAATTCTTCTGATGATACTCATCATTTTAATTATTGTTCAAATTAATAAACATCTAAAATCTTACCAATAAGAAAAAAAGCTAAGGCCTATTGTCTAAATGACCCATTCATTGGTCAAAGAGAAAGCAGGCTTAGGGAAAAAAATACCCATTTCTGACTTTGGGTGTATACTCATTAAAAATTTATTTTAATAGTAATTGTATGTAATCCAGTATGTTAGCTATATATTACTAAGGGAAACCAGAGGTAAGCTTTGAGAAGAAAATATGTTAAGGATGAGGGAAGAACACAAAGTAATTTGCAATATGAAATCTGAATATAAATGTTAAGAATATAAACAGCTTTCTAAAAGTTCTCACACCTAAATTTCTGTCTGCTTTCAAGATGTTATAATAAATTAAAAGATATCTATTTAGTAAGGGCGAAAATAAAGGTGCACATACACTTTGTTGGGCATTGTGCATGGTTGGAAGTAACAAAGTCAAGGTTATAGATTCAATATTTCCAGTAATTCACACTTTCATGCTGGTTAGCTACCGCATGGTCCCTAAACTTGGGGAGATTTTGCTCATACATTTGACTCTCTCCATCTTATCCCCAACAGAACATTCCCTGGCTCTAGATTAATCTAGCTCAGCAAACAAAAAGTGCATATCAGTTGGGTCCACTATGACTGCTCTCTAGGTGCTGTCAGCTCTGAGTTCAACTCTAGTCTGTTGGTATGAAATTTTCTTGGCTTGCATGTACCACTAAGATCTTCATAGTATGACAGCTTCCTCATAATTCTTGAGTTCTGGTAAGAACTCTGTGCTATGTGTCTCTGTGCTATGCCTTTGGAAACTCTCTTTGGAATCCTGTGATACCTGGACTGTTCCATAACAGTCATATTTTTCTAACTCCTCACTTCAGAGTACTAATATTTCCAATGTTATATAAGCAAAATTTCTAGCCAAACCCCTTACTATATAGTCATTCCATATTCATCATGTTCTCCTGATCTAATCAGAAGGTCAGGTATCACATAATCATATGGTCCTATTTTTCCTATTTTGTTTCTCCTCCTCTTTTATAACCGTCCCTTGCTACATCTCTAATGCATTAGCTTTGTTCACATTTTGAACATCCTGAACTTTGGATCTCCTTTGTTTTTCTTGTGGTTAGTTTATCTAAGGGCTTACCAACTTTGTCAAAGAGCAAACTTTTCTTTGCATTGACCCTTTGTAATTTTTTAATTGTCAATTTCATTGATTTTGGCTCTGACTATAATAATTTCCTTTCTTCTAAAGGTTTTGGAATTAGTTTGTCCTTCTTTCTCAAGGGTTTTGAGATGCATCAATAGGTTATTTATTTGGGATTTTTCTGATTTTCTTAAATAGGCACACACAGCTACAAACTTTCCTCTTAGAACACCCTTCATAGTGCCCACTAGTTTCAGGTACATTGTAGCTTTGATTTTAAGAATTTTAAATTTCTACTCTGCTTCTTCTGTCCTCCATTAAACATTCAAAAGTATAATGTTCAGTTTCTCAGTGTTCATATAGTTTCTGCAGGGTTATTTAATTATTTTGGTGTTGATTTCTAAGCTTATTCTATCATGATCTGATAGAGAGTTGCTTGGTGGCTTAAAATATTGTCTAGCTCAGAGAAGGTTCCCAAATACTGAGAAGAAAGTGGATTCATCTATTGTTAGATGAAATATTCTATAGATGTCTGTTAAGTCCATTTGATTTAGAATATTTTTCAGGTCCAAAGAGTCTTCACTACATTTATATCTACATGGTGTATCTATTGATGAGATAGGTGTGCTTAAATAAATTGTACTGGGGTCTGAATCTTTAATTCTACTAATGTTTTAAGCAATTAGGTGCAATAGCGTTCGGAGCAGTGTGTAACTATCATTGTATCTTTTGTTGAAGTGTTCCCTTTTTGCTTGTGAGTCTCTTGCAAGGAATATATAGTTGGGTCTTGTCTTTAAAACTCATTTTGCCAACCTATGTCTTTTATTTGGAAAAGTGAGACCATTTACATTCAATGTTATTATACAGAGGTATTTATTAATTCTTGGCATTCTAATTTCTTTTTTTTTCCATCTCAACAAAAATCCTCTTAAGACCATTCTGTTATATTTGCAAACACACATTAATTTACATACTAAATAATACACGAAATTTCTTGAGAGTTTAAAATGAGATCTTTCCAATCTTTTCATCTTTAGAATTCCCAAACTTTTCTTTCTGTGCTTTTTATGTTGATATCTAACTTGTCCACTTTAGTTGTGAGTTGGTCAAGAATGTCATCTTGCTCAATTTCTGTATTTATCCCTAGGGCTATGTGCTTGAGACCACCTAGTCCCATCGACAGTTCATCTAGGTTGCTGTCAATTTTCTGTTGATAGGCTTGAAGATGTAGGCTCTTTGGATAAAAGCATCTGTACTCATAGCAGAAATCAGGCCCTCCAAAGACAGAGCCTATATTATTTAGCTTTCTGAGGTTTGGGTGGCTGGGTTGGTACTTTGTCTCCTGTTCTGTACTTGTATTTACGGCTTCTTTTAATCTGCTGTTCTCCTGGGGAGTGGGCATACCACTCTATTCAGGTAGGGTCTCTGTTTATTTGAATTTGAAGTAACTGATGAGCCCCCAAACACACTTAATGCTACTGATATGTTTCTTACCCGTCTTCATATCTTGATCCATTTTGTCTACCATTTTTTTTTTCTGTGTGTTCTGGTACTACTAGCTGCTAAACTAGTTCATAAGGGACAGGGACCTACTAGTGTTGGTGGCTCTGGCCTCTTCCCTGCACAGCACATCCTACCATAGGTACTGGTGCCTATCGGCAGGTGCTTTGGGTCTATGAGGGAAGTTGCAGGCATCCCTCCAACTGGCTGGATGAGAGTCTTTGTCTTCCTCATACAAAGGGCTGTAGCTTTTTGGGTAGGCAGACATGGTGCCAGTGAGAGTCTCTGTCAGGGAAAAAGGAAAAATGTGGCTAGCAGTGGCCAAGAACTGTGCCCTGTCCTTCAATCCTCCAATCTGACTTATTTATAATGTTTAACTTGGTACTTTTTCTTATCTCCTTACCTGCTTTTCAAATGAGATTTGTTCATTTGAGAGTTGCGGGTTTTGTTCGTGAAGTTTCTTTTTAAAGGTATTTTCTGCATTACTAGCTTAATGATCATGAATTCTTCTAGTTTTTGCTAATCTTGGAAGGTTTTTATTTCTGGTTTTGAAGGATACTTTTGCTAGATATAGTCATCTTGGTTGACAGTTATTTTCTTTCAGGAATTAGAAGACATTATTCTAAGCCATTCTGGATTTTAGAATTTGTACGAAGAAGTCAGAAGGAATTATGATTGACTTGTCTGTAAATGTGACCTGATATTTTTTCTTAAGACTTTTAAATTTCTTTGTTCAGTATGTTAGGCATTTTAATTACAATATGTTGTCAAGAGGTTCTGTTTTGATCTTGGCTACTTGGAGTTCTAAATGCCTTCTGTCTATGGATGTCTCCTCTTCTGAAGATTTTGAAAATTTTTCTGTTATTATTTCCCAGAAAAGATTTTTCATTCCATTAGCCTGCATCTCACAATGTTCTTCAATTCAGATGATTTTTATATTTCATCTCTTAATATTGACCCAGGGTTCTTTTGTATTCTGGTCATAGTTACTTCTTTAATGTTTCTCTTTCTGAATGTTAAAGGCCAAACATTTCATCTTCCATCTCAAAGACTTTGTCTTCAGGATGGCCTATTCTATTAGACTTTCAACTGAACATTTTGATTTATTGTGTCTTACAGGGAAACACAGCAACAGGCTGAAAGTGAAAGGATGGAAATTGATATACCATGAAAATGGAGCCTGACAACAAGCAGGAGGAGCTACTCCTAGGTCCAAAAAAAAAAAAACAGACATCAAGCCAAAATCTTTGCCAGTTGCTTTTCTGACAGGGTAGTAATATCTAGAATACACAAAGAACTACAAACAAACAAACTTAATACACACACACAAAACAATGAATGGGATGAAAAAGACATTTTTTAAGAAAAGAAATTCAAATGGCTAATAAATAAATAAATAAATGTTCAACATCCCTAGCAATCACGAAAATCAAATCAAAACCATACGAGATTTCTTCTCACTCTAGTTATACTGGCAGCCATCAAGAAGACAAAGAATGAATAAATGCTGTTGAAATGAGAAAAATGTGCGTTTGTGTTAGTGGAACTGTAAATTAGTACGGCGACTCTGGGAATCAGTATGGAGGTTCCTCAAAAGACTAGGCATGGAACCAGCATACAGTGCAGCTATATCACTCCTTGGTATTTATCCTGAAGAATTAAAGTCATCATACTATAGTGATACATGCATGCCCGTGTATACAGCAGCCTAATTCACAACAGTCAAACTATGGAACCAGCGTATATGTCCATCAACAGATGAATGCATTAAAAAATGTAGTATATATGCTCAATGGAGTTTCTTCAGCAATAAGGAAGAGTAAAATTATGTCACTGGCAGGGAAATAGATAGAACTTGGAAATATTATGTTAAATGAAATGAGTTAAATTTAAAAAGTCAATGGTCATATATTTTTTCTAAGGGAAAAGAAAGGCAATAGTCAAATCTTATGAAAATCGAAGGGAAATGAGTAGAGTAGAGGAAGGCTCCAGAAGGAGGGAACAGGGCAGAATAAGGGGAAATACTGGGGAATGATATTGGACAAAGTGTATTGTTATATCATGTGCACATATACATATATACCAGAAATCCCACCATTATGTATACTATAATGCACCAATAAAAAATAAAGAAAAAGCTTTTAAAATAAATCTTAAAAAGTTCTTCCTAATATAAAATTGGGTATGATTTCCTTTGTTTGGTATTTATTCCATAGAAAATATATATTTCTTTAATTTGGAGGAAGCAGAATTACTAATACATTTTCACTCATTGTTTTACATTCATTCAAAATGAATTTCACAAAAATTTAAATATACAACTGAGAGAACACCAACGTGGACATAATAGCTTCTTGAAACTAAACTATTTCTCCCTTCCATTGTTTTATTGACACACGAAGATTTATGTTAGAACACAGTGGTTGAGATTTCCTTAATTCTGTAGTAGATAATAATAAAAATTAAGACTAGTAGATACAATAATATTGGGATACTGCAAGGAATAAATCTATTTCATAGGATAGCCAACTATACTCCCCATCACCACCACATTCCCAGTTGATTTTCCTTTTTGTTATTTTATGGAAGAGGATAAGATTAATAGAGCTAGAGGTTTAATGACAACTTTTGGTACATAATTTTCCATAAATAGTTAAATTATAAGTGTAGTTACTACTGAAACATAATTGATTAGAAAAGTGCAAGAGGCTCTTGAATTCTGTCTTCTATACTGAGACAAGAAGAACTGAACAAAGAATCATATTTCCCTGAGTAAGAGACATTCAGTGTTGAAAGAGATGTCAAGGATAATCTACTTGAATTGTGTTTCAGCACTTGGAACCTCTCCATAAACATCCTGGCCTGAAATACTCATTTATCTCATGCTGTGTTTGTACCCTTGTATTTAAATAGGCTTCATATATTTAGATTTTCTGTTCCCACTGGGTAAAGATAATGCTTAACAAACCTTTAAATTTTCTATCTTGGAATTCTATATGAAACAGAAAGCTAATAAAACTCACCAATTGGTTTTTCCACTAGAGAGTCGCACTATCAGAGAAAAGACATTCACAGTCTATAGTAAATATAAAGGAC
The DNA here is from genome assembly GCF_045843805.1 of Urocitellus parryii. NCBI lineage: Eukaryota > Metazoa > Chordata > Mammalia > Rodentia > Sciuridae > Urocitellus > Urocitellus parryii. The sequence continues at coordinate 117,587,169 of NC_135540.1, read as the reverse complement.
TGTTATAAATATTCAAGAAAGTACTTTAAGTGGGCTGGATCTTACCTTCAACCTTTTACACATTTTGAATTTAGGAAGATTTAATGGGAAGTGGAGAACAAATAATTTCATGTAGACTATACTTTATGGGCTGCTTTTACTTCTGTCTGAATTTTATTTTATTTTCTTAACTCTATTGACAGTGAAAGTCTTTCCAGGTCTGAATTTTGCCTGAAGCAGTTTTGCATTTTTCATTATTCTAATATAAAATTTAATTCAAAACCATCTGTCATATACAACATCCTATATTTACAAACATGTAGGAATCTTATATTTAAGTTACAAATATATGTTGAAATTATTTCTTCTCTATTTCAATCATTAAGATTTTATTCTCATGAATGAAATTCTATTTGGACAATTTAAATAATTTTAGTGATTAAAATGAGACTTAAAGTAAAATTATTATGGAACCTTAAGAAAAGCTGTTTATAATTTGTGACTGAAAGTTTGAAACTCAATATAAAAGAATTATAGTAAAAGATGGACTATGACAAAGTCTAAATCGCAATTTAAATGAAGTTTTATTATTCCTATCCCAATGTCTCAGCTTATAATCTGAGGAGTAGAAATGAAATTTGGGGTCTATTATCTTTCTTTTCAAGTTAATTAACTCCTCATTACAATAATGGCAATGGCACAAAATGTTTCTGAGAAATAAAATGCAGCTTTTGAAAAACACCAAATTGCTTTTTAAGTAGAGACAAAATAAAATTATTTTATTCTCATATATTTCTATAAAAGTAAAGTATGTTATTTCATTACCTTAACTGAATGAGTAGAAATCAAATGTAAGATGATCCTAAAATCTATTCCTACTTATGATGTCTACATTTTAAATGGTTTATATAAAATGAGAGAATTGAAGAACTTAAAATCCCTAAAGTACAGTGAACACCAAGTTCTTGATTTAGAAAGTGTTGCAAGCATTATGTCAAACAGAAGTATAAACTTATAATTTATCCCTAAAAAAATCAGAAAACTGTCAATAAATCAAAGAAATACATATATGTGTCATATATGTATATAAAACATTTACAGAGAGAAAGTGAGAGAGAGAGAGAGAGAGAGAGAGAGAGAGAGAGAGAGAGAGTGTGTGTGTGTGTGTGTGTTTTTACCGTATAGGTATAGTGCAGCATCTTTTATGTTTTGATGTCTATCTGGTTTTTGTTTGGTTTGGTCTTTGTAACTGCTGTTGTTTTGGCATTGGGGTTTGAACCCAGGACCTCTTACATGCTAAGCTCAGCTACCACTGAGCTATATCCCCAGTCTGAACTCTATGTTTTAATACAAGGTAACACATTAGCTATTCATTACTTAGAGAAAATGTGGTTGCATCCAACTACTTTTATATTCAAACTGCTGACTTCTACTTGAACTCTAAGATGGAAGAAAAAAAATCTTAAAAATGGAAAACAGAAATTTTAACATCTTTTCTTTTCTGTTTTGAAGAACAATTATTTCTGAGATCATTTCAGTTTTCCTCCTAGTAAAGTGTCAGAGAAATCACATTTGATTTACTTTCATTACATTCCATTTAGATTCCAATTGTAATATATAGTGTATATAATAAATGGAACAATAATTCAGGAGTAGCTGATCATTGATTGATTAGCAGACATTCACTAAGACAGACAGAGTGGAATAAACACTTATCTTACCCAAAATTGAGCACGAAGTATACCCCATAGCAACCATTAATAAGCTCCAAGTTGCTGTGAGACACACAAAATTATGGGGGGAATTATGACTTAAGATATTGATATTTTTAAAAAAATATGAAAGCTAGGATAATCCTAGTTGAAATAAGACAGATGTGAAAAGAAGGACAATAAAAATGATTATTTTGCTTTGATTATCTGAATATCAGTCAAATAACTTTAAATGTTCATAAAATTTTATGGGATAAAAGTATTTTAAATTGGTAATAGCTGACAATAGGAAATGGCTCAATTAACAAATTTATTTTTTAAAATTCCATTCTTTTTCTTGCATAGAGACTTGATGTACTGATAGAAAGAACTATCAGTAGTATAATACCAGATGCTGCATATTGGATTGGCAAAATTATATAGAGATAGTGTAGAACAGGGATTTGTCATTTATAGCTCCCACTCTGTTAGAAGATTGAAGGAGACCAAAAAAAAAAAAAAAAGCCCAATGAAGAAGTTTTCTGACATTTTACTCTAGGATAATGCTTTATTTAAATGTCTGAAATTATATCATGTAAGTCTGTCACTTTCTCTCCTCTCCTTGACTTCTCCAGTTTTTATGCAAGATGCTTTGTCTGGCCCTTACAGACCAAATGCTCATCCAACAGAAGGGCTAATTTGTATCACATGTAGAGGATGCAATGGAATATAGCAGTATCACTGTAAAACCCAATCCAATACTCAGTTTGAGAATACAACAAAAATACAACATGTCACTGCATGACATAAAGTTTCTTTTTGCCTTTAAACAACATAGAGGTTTTACTCACATATAATTGCTTTAAATCAACTCATGTATAATCCTGGTTTTTTTCAAGGATTAACAGCACAGAATGATATCCTTGCTTTGGGTTACCCTTAGTCCTACATGACAAAATCTTCCTTTCTATCATTAAATTTTAAGGTCTTATTTATTATAGATTTTTATTCACACAGCCAGCCCTCTAGCATTCAGTTATTATATGTAGGTGTAAATTTCAAACATTTGGCAATGTGGAGAATTAGGGACATTTTAGAAGAATATTTGAAGAAAAAAGAAAATTTTCTTCAGAAAGAAAAAAATTAGATGGAAAACTAAGTTATCCTCTATGAGAAAATAAACCATGGGAAGTGATCACTTGTGTTTCATAATATTGACAGGATATGGCTCAATACTTTTTCATTACCATTTTTTTGGCAGGGAGGGGCGTGGAAGTAAAGATTGAATCCAAGACCTTACATATGATAGGCAAATGTTCTATAACTGAGAGCTATATCCATAGCCCATTTGTTTGTTTTGTTTTTCCTAATGCTTTTTCTTTATCCTGATATTAAAATGGAAGAATAACATACTTTTCGAGCTAGAACAGATTTCACAGATTATCTCAATTAAAATTGCCATCTGAATTCTAGGTAATGCCTTGTACAGAGATGCCCTATGTTTGGCAGGATCTTTAGCAGCATCCCTGATCTGTATTCACTAAATATAGAAGTTCCAGTTTCCCAACCCCTTTCAAGTTGTGACAGTCAGAAATGGCTGCAGGAATTGCCAAATGTCTCTGGATGGTCAAAACATCCCTCGATGAAAACCACCACTGCTCTAAGGCATGGATCCATGATGCACTCTCGTGATTATACAGACATTATATGGTAATTCCTAAGAATGAATGGGGAGGAAGTATCAAGATTATAGGTAAGAGTAGTAACTCAAAATATAGCAAAGCCCTCTGAAAGGCTAAATTTCTATGGCAAAAGAATAATATCTGTTTTATTTGGATGTTCATAAAAACAAAGCACTTTGCAAGAATACTTCCACATAAGTGTAAGATACAAAGAACAGGATCGTCAAATCAGAAATTTACCACATTAGCTTTGGCATAGTTAAAAGTTCACTAATCATAGCTTTTGATGTGTAATTTTTGAACTGAGCAGGTTTATACCATTTTAGAACTGTATAGCACTCCTCATCCTTCATCCTTTTTTTTGTTTGTTTATTTGTTTCTCTTAATAATTAGAAGGCAGACCAATCTGTTCTCAAAGATACTGTTTGGTATGTAAGCAATCTGAAGCAAGTTACTCAAGTTCTCTGATCTTCTCTTTTCTTTAATTGTAAAATCTGTATGACAAGATGACCAACAGGGGAATTTTTAAAAGTTTCAGTAAACCTCAGTGTCTACAGAGCATGAATAATCATATGTAATTAACAAAACAGTAATGGTGATTTTAAATATAACTTATAAAGTTTGTGGTTAATTACATATTAAAAAACTTAATCCTTACATATGTTCAGAGATTGTCTTATACAGTTCACTTGTATGAGCTAACTGCTTATTTAACCTTACGTACATTGTGTTCTTCCAGATGAATGGAAACTATCCTTGCTGAAAGTATTTAATTCTGTTCTTATTTGTTTTCCAATGTCATGGTGAAAAAGTGAAGACTTATACTAAGCACTTGATCTTAGAGCCAATCTTTTGTATACAATTTTTTGGCCAAAAAATTTTCCTAAAGAAAAACATAATTCTTAAAAAAGAAGAAGAAGAAAAACATAATTCTAGGAAAGGACTCATCATCAGTCTCACATTTGGAAAACCCATCAGCACAAAAATGGCAAACAAACCTTAAAAACACAAACCATTACTTCCAAAAACTTTTTAAACTTGGTATCGTCAAATTATCAACTGTTACTTTGAGACTATGTGCTAGAAGATTTACCCTTATTCATATACTCTTCTTTTCTATGATACCATGTAATCAGATTCTGTGTTTAGCTATTAATTTTTTGCATTTTAAAATACCACTTGTGTCATAATAACTATCCGTTAATAACTTAAACCAGCAACTGTCACTGCCAAGTGAAGCAATGGCATATACCTCTGTGGTGTTTAATCACATCCATGGTTAAGAATTTCTTCACCACAAGATAAGCTGAGCCAGGTTCTGCTAATGAACTCCACCGAAGCACCTGCTCCAACACGTTTTCTGTGTAGTGAAGAGGACGCTCTGCAAACATAAAACCCAAATCAAAATGAAAATAAAAATATGAAAATTGTCATATGTAACTAATTAAAACAAATTAAAACAGAAAATTATTTTGTCATAAATTAAAAAATAATTTTCAATGATCTGTACACAACATATACATAATTTATTTTATGTATATGTTTACATAATAATAGCATCAGAACTGTATTTGAGACACTGATACCTGAAACACTATTAGCACATAACAAAATTTGTTGTATAAATTATTCTGTCTGGGAACACTTGTTTTTTATGCAATTATCTTTTAAATTTCATAATTACCTTGCTTTAGATAAAACTTAGTATACTACCTTTAGTAGAATGAATATGTATCTTATTGTAACTTCTGTTTAATTCAGGTAATATTCAGGTTTGCTTAGGGAGAGCTATTTGCATATGCAATTAAATAACTTTAAAAGGACTAGAAAAATTTATTTTATCCAATACTAATAAGCATGAATTAATCCTGTTTATCCCATTAGATTAGAATATTATAATTTCTGATCAATACAAGTGAACAACATATAGTTGGTAGTTTCACAGCCAATTAATATGAAATTATAAATATTACTACAGAGAATATGTAAAAATAATTATAAATATAATATTTAATAATCTATAACTATTAGTAGAAATATCAATCAGAAACAAAATGTTGCAATATTATACATTAAATGTTGATGAAGGAAAATGATTGAGGCCAATAAAAAAGAAATTAAATGACAGCTTTAAGACTTCTCTTTGATGAATCTTTATCTATATATATTTTGTTTTAGAAAAATGTGTCATACATTCTTAGCATCGAGTTTAAAGAAAAGTTTTATAATTACAATCAAAGCTTCACGGAAAGTTTTTTTGATCAAAATATGCCAATCAATTAAGAAATTAAAATGTAACAACAGAGGCATATGCTTGTAAAAAAGACATTCAAACCTTTCAGTACACTAGAAATAGCATATTTGAAATAGGAAGAACAGAACTCTGACATGATGTTGATGATGCTTTACTAACATCATAGCCAGATATAAGTCAACTCAACTCTTTCAGATCCTCCTAAACATACAGCATATAGCACTTAAGTATTTTTTTAAAGTAGTACTGCTAATGACGAACAAGAAAGAGCATAGAAAAGGCATTGTAATCGTATGTGAAACATGATATTGTAATTGGTAACAAAATTTAAAAGTAAAATGGACTAAATATATCACATCTTCCCTAATGCCTGTCTGCATTGCTGCTAATACGTGATTTTGAGAAATCATCAATAATCTCAGTTTTGTAAGAGAACATGTGTTCTGCTTCCAATATAAAGTACCAGAATTTTGATTCTTAGCCAATAAACTAATATCCAGTGCTTCATTCTGTGCCTATTGGAGCAAGCCTAGTTATTATTATAATGATAATTTAAAAAGAAAAACAAAAGTCAAACAAACAAAAACCACCTAAGAGTCATTAGTCTATACACCTTGAGGATTCTATTTACTGATATATATCCCCTGCATACAGCATAGAACTGAGTATACAAAAGATGCTCAGTAAATATTTTAGGAATAAAATACTTTATGAATTTCTTTGATGGGCCATATTTTAACAGAAAGTATTTGTTATCAGACCAGACCAGAAAAATACACATAATTACTTATAAAACCAGACAAAAGCATTTTGTGCTATATCAATATTGGTGTCCCTTCAAATAATTCTCCAAAAGCTTTGGTGGGCAAAGATGATAATTGCCCATGATTTGCCCAAATTATAACTCAATCACTGATTAACCCATTAGTTGGTTATAATTGGAATTAGAGGTATTCAAACGTAAAACTTATTATAGAATAAGCACTCCCTTTATATTTGGCAATACATAATTCTTTATTCTAGGACACTATTATCCCATTAACAATTGTCATTTCTGGAATAATACCCATTTCAATAGTATATGTGTGTGTGTGTGTGTGTTTGTGTGTATATGTGTGTGCATATAATATATATACATAAAGAGAGTTATTTTATATTAGCTACCACTTTAAATTCTCACAATAATACTCTTTGGTACATATTACTACTATTATTCATATTTTACACATAAGAAACCTATCACATATTTCAGCTTTTTCCCCAAAGCCATATTAACAGTTCAGTGAGAAACAGACTTGAACCCCAAACCCATCTGATTTTAAAGCCCCAAATCTTAACTATTACCCTGAATTTTACTTTGATCAAGTATACAAACCTCCACATGATGGTTTCTCACATATAATTTTGGGGAAAACATAATTAGAACTTACAAAGATTGTTTTGAGTACTGGACAAGGTAAAAAATACATAAACAAAGTAAAAAGCACTTGAATTCAAAAATCCTCCTTTAATTTTCTACCATTCCTAAGAAGATGTTAAGGAAACAACCACAAGAGAGTTTCAACACCCTTCCTGTAAGGAAACTGATGGTTGAGCAGTTGGTTTGACAATGCAAAAATAATATTCTTAACTGGAATAGAGTAAGTGGCTTGAAGTAAAACTCACTCTCCTTTATTACAAGATTAAATTGCTAATGCAACTTCCAAATGTCAGACATTTTTATAAAGAAGGGTCACTAATACATACTATTGCAAGTAGATACTACAGTGATAGACCTACAGTTTTCCTAATTATACTGAAATATATCACAGCAGGTATAGAGGTCATGTAACTTAAATTTAGTTACAAAAAGCTAAGTATATTTTTCACATCAGTATCAAAGTATGAAATACATTAGGGGGAAAAAAGCCTTACAAACTCTAGGTCCTAAACACAGAGCTGGAAAACATGATGGGAAGATAAATACATATTAGACTCTCAAATGCATTACTGGCATTAATTAGAAAGGGATAAGGAGTAGGAAAAATGATTGAGTCCTCAAGCATTGTTGGAATATAAATTATTAGACATAAACAAATTTTAATTTATAGTTGCACTTGAAACCATCTGTCATGAGAGATTATATAGTGTGTATGTCACTTGGCATTAGGGCATTACTGAGAAATAAATAGTTCTTTTGGATACTAGAATGAAAATTGCCAAGCCCTCAGTGTACTCCTTTGGAGAAAAGAGGTCACATTGGCAGTTATTTAACTGGGTTAAAGCACAACAGTATTGATTATTTAAAATTCTACGCAAAGAATGAACCTGGCCTCTCTTGTTAAATAAAAATCCATTCATTTTCCACCTGAAATAATATTTTATTTGTTGTCCTTAAGTTTCTGGTAGTAATAACACAGGGCTCCCAGAGACAATTGCTACTTCCCCAATAACCAAATTCTTAGTGCCAAACTTAGAACTGTGAAAGCCTTTCTCTAATGATCTACATCATCAGAGGGGAGCAGTGGTTTATGTACCAATGAGGAGAAGAGCTAGAAAGGAGATCTGTATCATGGCAGCTATGAGGGAGGAACCAGCAAACATTTCACTATGATCTTACTACACAGAAAGTAACTGCTTCATAAACTCAAAACTCACAATAAAGCTCACTGAAATGAGACTCCTTAGGCAGTTCATCTATTTCAAGTCGTGAAAGACCTCAAGGCCCAGAGATTACACTAGTGGACAATAAGGTCAGTTTTAGGATTAAGTATTAAAATCACAGCATACTTTAGAAGAGTAGCTGTTGATAGAGGGGTTATCATCTCTGCTACACTTGGGACTTGAACATCTCCCAAAGGCTATGTGTTGACAGCTTGGAACAATAGTCTGTGATGATATTGGGAGGTGGTGGAATCTTTAAGGGCTGGGACCCAATGTAAAAAAGTTAAGGCACGGGGTCATACCCCTGAAGAGGATACTGAGATCCTAGACCCTCCTTTCTGCTTTCCAGACACCTTTAAGTTAGCAGCTCTGCTCTACCACATGCTCCCCACCCTCACCACCTGCCCCAAACCACTGGAGCCAATTGACCATCGACTGAATACCTCTGAAACTGTGAGCCAAAAACAACCTTTTCCTCTTTATATAAGATTTTATCTCAGAGATGGAAAGCGACTAACAAAGAACATTGGTACCAAGAAGTGGTATGTCCATAACTAACAATGTGATTCAGGAGCTTTTGGAACTGGTTTGCGGAAAGAGTTTAGAGAAGCTGGAGAGGGAAAGCTTAGAATATTGAAAGCAGAAATTAATGGATGATTCTAATGGAGACTCAGAAGACTAGATGGACAGGAATATAGAGAGTAAATTTAAGATGGAAATGAGATATTTATTGGTAACTGGACTAGAGGCTATTCATGTTACATTCTGACAAAGAGCTTTACATTTTGCCCATGTGCTGAGACTTTGCAAGAAGCTGAGTTGAAAGGTGACGAACTAATTAATCTAGTGGAAGAAATTTTAAGGCAGCATAGGACCAAGGCAGTGTGGCTTGGGAATTGGTGGATGCTTTGAGCTAGATTTTCAATGAAAACTGGAAGCAAAAAGCAGAGAACAGACTGAAAAAACTTGCAGTTTGGCCTAAAAGGAGTGAGTTAAAAGGTATAGTCAAGGAAGATATGAAGATTAAAGCCATCAATAAAAACCAAGTACCATGTACCAGGAGAATAAGAAAGATGCTTGGAGGACATCAGAGGAATGGTAAGGTCTCACAGCATGATCAAAGGTACATACAAAAAGGTAAACTTTTACTCTGATCACACAGGGCTGCCAGCTAGTAATTTGCTTAGGATCACTTATGTTAAGCTACCAAGAAGGCCACTGTAGCTGGTTCACAGAGGTATTGATACAGTTCATGTCAGTGGAAGACTTTGGCATTGTCCACCTGGTTCTGATTTTGCAGACATGCAGAAAACAAAAGTTAGTTACAGGGTCCTGGAGGCTTCCACTGAGATTTCAAAGGAAAGCCTGAGTGTCCAGGGAGTGTGTGGTGTATCTGGAGTCCCTGCCAGCCGACCTGACAGCATGATGCACAAAACTGTGAGACTGAAGGTGAAGTTACAATGGAGACCCCAGGAAGTTACAGATGACAGAATATGTAGCGACTGCTAAGGAAGGCTACCACAGGCCCAGAGTGACAGGGGCAAGCATCCATAGACAGATACCTCTGAAACTGTAAGCCAAAATGAAGTTTTCTTCCTTAGAAGTTGATTTATCTAAGGTATCTGTCATAGCTACAGAAAGCTGACAAACATGCTTTGCTACGAAGGGTTTGATCTTGTTCTAATAATTGGTGGAAGTGAGTCAAAGATGCTTGACATTCTTCAAGAAAGATCTGTGCTCTATCCAGAACAAATTTCACATGTCACACCAGGCATTCATTTAAAGGGAAATCCTATTTATAAATTAATTGAGCCTAGAATCTAATATTATTTTGTATGTTATATGTTTGAGTATTATGTATAAAATCAAGATGTAAAAGTTAACCTAAATATTTTACATGATTATAACAAACTATTTCCCCATGAATCTGATTACCACAGAGAGACTGTGCTTTGTTTTAGGAAAAGCTTTTTCTAAAAACTGTTTTACATTTCAACAATGATAATGCTACTAACATTGTTTGAGTCACAAATTAACATACTTACATCATCTGTATTTTTAAATTTCACATCAATTGAATTCAATTTATAGGTTTAAGGATCTATTTTTATCATCTTTAACCAAAGACACATATCATTACAGGCAGTTACATGGCATAATGCATACTTTCTGCTTATTTATTTTTATATTATAATGAGATGTTATACTAATTTTTTAAATAAGTATAATACATTATCTCAGGATAATATAGGAACAATATGGAATAGTTAGTGCACAATGTAACGTGACAGAAAACTACTACTTTAAAATTTATAGGAAAATAAATAAAATAATAAATAAAATGTAGTACTCTGGTTTATTATCATTAATTAATTTATTCATTTTTGGTTATGTGATTATTTGGAGGATTTATTTCACATTGGAAAACTCACTAACTCCCTGATGACATTCTTCCTACCAATTAACAGTCTTGTGACTACCTAGTCCTTTATGTTTTTCTTCCTTTAACATTTCACTTTATCTTCTTTGCATGATACTTGAAATAAAGATTTTTAACATTTCAGAAGGTCAGACAATTCACACAGGCTCCATCTGCTTCAGTCGACCAACACAATCACAGGGCCTTTTCTTGTTTCCCTACCACTGCTCCTTTAGAAGCAGTGAAAAGAATTATTTATTTGTTTTTTTTCTTCTGGCCATTTCTGTATGTACTGTTAAGCAAACATTAAGGCCATGTCAAATTTAAATTCTTAATACCAAATATTTTGTCTCATGATGCACATGGATAGTTCTTCTTTGGCTTAGACATTCATAAATCAAAATGACTTGATGTGTCCTAGTCTTTTTATACTTAATTAAAATAACATTTTCCTATTTTTTTAATTAGAAAAAATAGCAATGATTTTTAAAGAACCAATCCAATTTTAGTGTTTGTGAGGTGCTGTTTATCACATGCAATTTGATAATCAGCCATTTTTAGGATGAGAATCCCTTGATTTTCTGAAAGGAATATAAAAAACTGTGTTTCCAGGTAGAACGTGATTCTACTTCTAGCTACAGATCCTTCCTATCCTCATTCATTCTGCCTGTTCCACTCAGTTGGGTCAGAGCTAAAGACAGAGCTCTAAGCTATGACAGAGGGACATGATTTAATCTGACTCAAATCTTGAGAGACTAAGTGTGGTAGGGAGTGGATGTTTACCCTAAAATATATCAGTCCACATTCTGCAGTAAATATCTTCAAAAACAACAGAAATAGAATAGCATGCAGGTCAACTATCCAATCCCTAACCAGGGCTTAGAACTCTCAATCTAAGTGGTTCCCAATCTACAAGCAGGGATCACTTTCTATGTGACTTCCATATTTGTATAAATCTGAATAAGGAGCCACAAAACACAAATCATTTATTATTTGTTATTCCAGCTCAGTTAAAGAGACTTTAATGGGGTCTAGTCTACAACAGTGCATAATCCAAGAAGCCATATGAGATATGAAGATCTAAAACATATGATCAATGCCCAAAAAACATATGGTCTGGGGTAGAACTATATATATATATATATATATATATATATATACACACACACACACACACACACACACACACACACTCACACACACACACATATTACTGTTCTATAAGGCAGGCTGCATATAGTACTATAAATCTACAAGCAAATGATCAGAAAGCAGTCAGTGTAAACTATGTTCATTTGAATATCATCAGAGGAAGGGGCACTTGAGCTGGAGCTTCAGAGATGGATAGGCAATGAGAAAAATCATGACAAAGAGTTTTAAATAGTGGGAGAATACAATCCAATTGGAGATTTAGAAATACAATTCTGGAAATAATGCCAACAGTTATCTTTCAATACTCTCCCCTCCCCCCCCCCCAAAAAAAAAGATAAGACCAGTAATCCCATCCCTCATCACATCTTTTTTTTTTTGTAAAGAAAAAGAAAAAAAAAAAAAGATTCCACCATTCCTGCATCACACAGTCATATGCCACAAGTTTATTTATTCAATAGATTTTAACAAGTATATATGGTTGTTATGTACTAGGCATGTGCTGGACAAGAGAGACCAAAAAAAAAAAAAAAAAGACAGAATCCCTACTTCCTTCCAAGAAGCCCCGGTCAAGACAGATACGTATAAATCCAAGTGCTCAGCACTATAAGAAGAGAGGAGACAACAAAGGCAATTGGGTGGGCCACAGGGTGGAAGACCTTGAGAAATCCAAGTCCCCAAGTGTCAGTCAAGTGCAAGGTGTCTATTCAGAAGATGTAATATGAGAAAGCTAGCAAAGGAAACTAGAGAAGAGAAAAACTGGATGTTTAAAAGATGGACAGAGAAAGAATACAAAATTAGACAAAATGACTAGAGAACCCAGGAGGGAATCTAGATAGCATGGAAAAGGAAGATCATCAGATAAAGGAAAATGGAAAGATCATTAGCAATCAATGCCACAGAAAGGACAGGTAACATAAGGCCTGAAGCAAATCAGTGGGGCTTGACAGCTGGGAGGTTACAGGAATCATCTGCCAGAGGAGGTCTGTCCAGAGGGAGAACTAAGCCCCACTAGAGGAGATACTGAGAACTCATTTCCTGGACCTTGGCAATGTATACTAAAAAAATAACAATATAATACAAATACAAATTTTAAAGAACTGCTCATGGTAAAAAGAAATAAAGAAATAAAAATATCAAGATGGACTAAACGAATGAAAGACAAAGTACTTAATAATCCTATTTCATTCTAACACTAGTTGCAGTCCTCCTAACAATGCACCACGGGGTATTTCAACATTGAATTTTAATTTTTCCTTGAGTTTGTGGGTGGCAAGGTTTTCCTTTTGGCAGTTTGACAGCTATAGCTGAAAGGGTCCCAAGACCTTAGTAGGTATCAACTAGACAGATGGTCAAAGTACAAAGACATTCTGCCTGATATTATTTTTTCCTAGAGGTCTTTAAAACCAAATGGTGTCATTAGAATGTTAAGCTTATTCAGTATTTGACTACTGGGTCAGTCAAGGTGTTTTAAAACGTCTTTTTACCCTTCAGTTTCTTTGGAACGAAAGATGACAAAATATTTGATATACTAAAGATAGAGCAAAATTAAAACGTCAAAAGAGAAGCTTCTGCTAGGCTTAAAATAAAACTGTTTTTAGAATAAGTCATCTTTTAAATTAGCATTCTCTTTTTGTGTTAAATGAGTGGCATATATGAATAAGTGGATGGTGGTAGTGACATTTACAACATTGTTATGGATCAAAGTTCTTGTTCTTATAAAGAAGGGCCTATTTCATGGGCTGGAGTTCTGGCTCAGTAGTAGAGCACTTGCCTAGCATGTGCAAGGCCCTGGGTTCGATCCTCAGCACCACATAAAAATAAATCAATAAAATAAAGGTATTGTGTCCAACTACAACTAAAAAATAATATATTTTTTTTAAAAAAAGAAAGGCCTATTTCATAAGGCAGCAACAGAGATGACTAATGCATTACACTGTATTTTCATAGTCAACAAAATAATCTAATTATATGGAAGAATAAAATCATGTGAAGGTAAACTCAAGTGGTAACAATGTATGTCAAGACATGACTAAGGCGGGAGGGAATTCATGATGAGAGGTTAATCTTTAGAAAAACATAAAATGTTAGTAATGACTTGTTGCCAAAGAAAGGATTTCTTCATCTAAAAGTAATTCAATAGTCTTTAGCAACAAAATCACTTACCTAGCTCTTCATTTTCAATGACTTCAAATGTGGCCCAAATGTCACCTTTTGTGGGAATAATATTTTTTATTGCTAATATATCATTAGTTAATTCTTCTGCTTCCATCACAGGAGATATCTGTAAGAAGAGCAACATTTCTTCAAAAGATCTTTCAGATACAGAAGCAGTCTTATGATAGGGCAATACTACCTCCACCTAACAATACCTCAAGTCTTCTCTCAGTGTGGATAAAACTAGCTTCTTCAAGCATAGTGAAAACAGCACATTCAGCTCTTCTCCATAAAACAGAATACATTTCAATGTAAAGGCAAAGGGAAATTACAATACAGATATCATCAAGAAGAATTATTTTGTTCATTTACTGAGCAATTAGATGACTCAGAAGGGAGGAATAACCTAGTCACTCACAGACAGGCTTTCAACACATGACAAATCCAACCATCTCCTAGGAGTAAAACTTTTCACTTGTCAGTTCTCTAATCAAGAGTATAGAGTGATTTGTTTATTCAGCCTGGGCCCTAAATTATACACAGTTGACTGACTGCTGTTTGTCATGCCAAGAAGCCCCAGGGTTTTGGTAGTTTGTGGTGCACCCTGCCATGCCAAGTGACAGATGGTAGGACACCAAAGTATTTAAGAGCCAGGATTTCAGGGTATAGGGCAGAATCTGCAGTGCCAGCCTGGGGCCCCGGCTTCACAAGAGTCCCAAAGCCGGAGGCCATTGGATGAGCACACTGCCTCTTCTGGGACTTTCAGGGTTTCTGATTTGTTTCTCCTTGTTTTTGTTTTTGCCAGTCTTAAGAAGATACTGGCAAAAAGCAAGCTGATTTCTTCAGTTAGACTTCTGATGTAAAGTTAAACAAATAAAAGATATATAAACATTAGAATACTGCAACTGCAACTTAGCTTACATGTTTCCATAAAAGTAAATCCCTATTTAAATATTTCTTAGGAAAGGAATGTGTTCATTTCCATTTTTCCTTCGCTTTACTATTCATAAGCCTAGAACACATACATAAATAACAAAAACATCTTACATCACAGGTAACTCACAGTGTTTACCTTTTGTACGTCATGGAATTTAGAGCTTGCTTTAGGGAATATGTTAATTATACAATGGAATCCACTCTGTTCTATTTTAAAGCTCAATGAAAAAGTGGGAAAAGTGGAGAGTTTCGAGCAACAAAAATATCAGCTGAATTGTCTTCATGATGTTTTTGATCTGCATTGACCTAACCATTTTAAGAAGTATCATCCTTTATTAAATAATGATTACTGAGAAACCAAACCTGAGAAATAGGCAGCAGGGAGTGCCTCAGTCTGAAGCAGAAGGACTACATCCATAGGCCCTACTCCAGGAGAGAGACCCAGGGCCCCTTTTAAAAACACCTAGAACTCCACCCTTCAGAAAGCATTATTCTGTGGATTAGACTTATCAATATAATGAACATCAGGTATAGATTATGATGACCAAGTTTGTATTGTGGCCTAAATTTCTAGTTTCCATTGTTAGGAATAAGATATCACTTGTTTCATCTATCTCTATAGGGTGAGGTAATTACCAGGAGAGATAAAATGTAACTAAATAATTTTACAGTCTTAAGTACTAAGTCAAATGCTATTGATTTTTTTTTGTACAGTTTTTATGTTTTTTTGAGAGCATCTGATCTTCTACAGGTAAAATTGTGAAGTCTTAAATATAAATACAATTAAAAACAATTAAGATAATGTGACAACTTTCCTCAATTGTAAAAATTGGGTTTATAAGTAAAATTTAAATACACTATGAAAGTGTCTATGTATGGGTAGAGTTAAATCATGTTCTCATTAAATATCTCTTCCATCGTTAATAATGGACTTGTGCTGATTGGTCTGTACTAGTTTCTCAAATCCCTTATGATCAAAATCATACACTCAGACTAAGAATCATGATATAGCTAAGGATTGGCAGGGCAAATGTTTCACAAAGCATTTGATGTTATAGCTGATGACTATAGCATTTAGCTCTATGTTTTAAGAAAGGTAATTCCATGTAGTCATAATACATAATTATTAAAAATACCTACAGTAAGAAATATAAGACAGGTATGGTGGTGCACACCTGTAATCCCAGTGGTTCAGGAGGCTGAGGCAGAAGGATCGAGAGTTCAAAGCCAGCCTCAGCAAAAGCAAGGTGCTTAAACAACTCAGTGAGACCCTGTCTCTAAATAAAATATAAAATAGGGCTGGGGTTGTGGTTCAGTAGCCAAGTACCCTTGAGTTCAATCCCCAATACTGCTCCCCCCCAAAAAAAATACAACATATTTAACATAACTAAAGTTTTGAGATATCTAATTCTGTGAAGGTTTAATTTTGCACTTCAAAAACGTGAAGAAGGTAAAGTTAAATTTGTTACATGGCAGAATATCTATTCCATATACAGAAAAAGTAGTATTACCAAGTAGGAACATAAAATATCACTGTTACTATACCTAAGGCAGACTAATTACTGAATATAGTAGCATGAGAGGGATCCATTTTTAATTCAGCAAAAATGATCAATAGCCTCAAGGAAAAAAAGTTACCCAATATTTAAGTACATTGGAAGATGAAATGCTAAAGGGTGAGAAATCAGGAATAACAATGATACTAGCACCAGTAGTCACAACTATTTATCAAACACGAGATGAACAATTTGCTACACTGTCCTACGTGCATTAGCTTAATGAGTCTTCACAGCAATGATATGATGTAAATATTATCTTTCCTCATTTTATAAGTGAGGACACTGAAACGGAGACAGAGTAGATAAGTTGCCTAATGTAAGGAAGTTAAAAAGAGAAAAGCAAGCCTCTGTGCTCAAGTCATTTTCTAGAACCTACAGAAAATCCTAACTCTAACCTAAAGCACATAAAATGTGCTTTCCAAATGACTAAAACATAAAATTCCCAGAGGATATTGCTATGAAAAGTCAATCTTGTCATCAGTCACTATTTGAACTAGACAGGTAAAGGAAATGAGAAACACTGGAAAATTCAAAATATGTGAAAGTACTGCCAACATTCATGCTTTCCAACGGCGCTCTACATCCTCTCGAGGACTCACCCGAATTATAATACTACAGTCGGGTTCCTTCCTTTCCACATACACTTCAATTAACAAATCTCCAGCCTGGGAAACCTAGAAAGGGCAGATGTGAAAATAGCACATATGTCACAAAAATTTACATAGGACATGTGAGGCAGTTGTAAAATCCTATTCATATTTCTCAATATGTTATAGCAATGAATTAGCTCAATCCCCTGTTCACAAGCATGATGTTCTTATTTCAAGGTATGGTTGATTAAACATAAGGAGTCTATACAAATTTATAATCAGTAGCAACTATCACAATGGGATTTATCTCTCAAACACCCTTCTTTTTAAAATGAAATGGTAAATCTGGCCACACTGGAAATAAGCTGCCTTTGACAAGAGAAATACAGGAACCTCATCATCTACAGTAACAGGATAAACAAAATGAGGAGTGAAAGTGAGCCACATGCATTTTTTTCTCAATATTGTGTGCATAATAGTAATATTTAAAAGATAAAATAGTTCTTGCTATGTTTTCAAAAAGATGATATATTTGAATGAGGATAAATTAGGTCAGAGCAGTAGTAAAACTACAAATAGAAAAAGTAACTTTAGTAAGAAGAATAAAGTAAAAGTGATAGAATTAGGCAGAAAATGAAGGTAAGTTTTCATTTTAATTATCTTCAGGCAATTATTTAAGAACAATTATTTGGGTCATTATGTTCCAGAAGACTGACTAAAGAAGATACAAGTCAAAAAATATAAACCATAGATACGGCTATGTACATCAACAAAGTAAAATGAAGAAGGTTAACAAAGAATGAAATGAATACATGAAAAATATTTTCAGTAGCTTTTGTCAGAAATTCACTTTAGTTCCATAACCACTCAAAAATAATATCCATAACTCAATATTTTTTAAATGATCACAAAGGACAAACAATCATTCTGAAGGCAAATTTGTCTCTGTATAAAATCTAATGAGTAAATTTGTGAGGGAAACATTTAAAAATGTACTTTGAAGAAGTATTCATAATTATTCTGTCACCACAGGCATAGAAAAGATTATTTTCAAATTTTATTTCTCACTTTTGATGCTACACACAAATTCTAGTAAGAAAAAGAGTTGACATTTTTTGCTTTTCACTATGTATGCATAAACAAGTCTCCAGGAAGGACACATTTTAAAAATTTGAAAAGCAAACACAGAGTACTCAGAGTAAAGCCAGAAAGAAAAATAGCTAAGAAATTCAAATAAGAGTAGAATATAGGGATTCAAATAAGAGTAGAATATAGAGACTGCCAGAAAAATACTCCAGGAGAGTTTTGTATGGATTTAAAAAATACTCAAGCAAAATAAGTAGTTTTTTCAAACTGACCTCCTTTTCTCTTTCAACTACTATAGTTTATACACAATTATTTTCTTATTTCTACTTATACTGAATTTTAAAGCAGTTATTTATTATAAATATAAAATACAAAAAGACAAAAAGATATTTGTCCTTTATCTAATAATTATATACATAATGCTGCCAATGATTACCTCTCAGGCTCACACAACCCTTTATTTTAGGACTTAAACATCCCCCTGGAAGTAAGAAACAAACAAACAAAAAAAACTGATGTGAACCAAGCAGTGTTAAAGCTAATACCACTGGAAGCTACAGTAATGATTTTGGGTCAAAATGGAGAAAATAATTAGTTCAGTGATTAATATACCAGCATTAGTAGTGGAGAATTTACACACCCCCATCTCCTTCCAATGGATAACTCCTCTAATTAGTAATGGAAACTTCAGGACCAAGGCAAATTTAGGTTTTACAGGAGGATGTATTTGCCTCATTATCCAAGTGTAACCATAAACAGAGCACATCTGACCCATTTCTGTTATTTACATTGGAACTCTGAATCCACTATGATTCCTAGTTACTAGAGGATGACTAAGGATTGCCTGTAAGAAGGTACAGTAAGTACTCCTTAAATAAGACAGAGTAACTTGGAAAGGCACAGTGCAACCTGAGCACATAAATCCAACATCATATGACTGAGGAAAGCAAGACAGGATTTAGAAAGCTGACTTAAGACAAAATTAATGTGTTACAGACATATTAGAAAGTGTCTCATTAATATAGTCATCTCAAAGCATGCAGAGCAAAAGCATAAAAGAAATAATTTATATTTTCAAAATCATTATGGAAAGAATCATTACTCTCTCTGAATTTGCAATTTATTCTGGTATTTCTTTGGCTTTAAATGCTTCCTTTGAAATCCACTGGCATTTTTAACAGTGTTTTTAGAATCAATAAATAAAACTGATTTCCTCTTTATGTTAAAAATTATATTCACATATTTTGCATCTATGTATCAGGTTGAAAAACTATCACCATTGTTTTATCAAGATTCTTTATCCCCATTACTTCTACTTTGTTTCCAAAAGAAATTTGAAAATACACAAAACAAATCTCTTTGTTTACAATAGAAGCTTTTGCTTTTGTTTAATTCTTTAAAGATCTAACTATTACTACTCACTTGAGTGTCTTTCCACTTGGTAATAAAGCTATTTTCTATGTCCATTTGTTTGACTTGGTCTTCTTTAACCTGTTTAAAATATAATTTTGGACATTCTAATAATGTAGAGTACAAGGAGCGATGGTACTCATCCTCACAAAACTCTTCAGAATAAATACCAACAAGTTGAAAATAAATGAGAATGGCCATCTTAATCAGCATGGCCAACAGAGTCTCATAAGTTCAGAAGACATTTTGATGATTCCTTCTGGCTTCAGATTCCACCCACAGAAGCCCTCATTGTTAAGGAGGTTTACAGAGCAAAGAGGCTGATGTCTTCTTTCTGAAAATTCTTGTAGGTTGAGAAACAAAGACTTGTTTCTCAAATCCAAATGTTCATTAAGTGCCATTAAATCTTTAACCTCTAGGATGAGTGGAGTTTAACATAAACTACAATGATAACAATTTGGCTTCTATTAATGGATTGGTATAAAACTAGAAAATAAAGAGAGCATGTAAAGCCACACAATTTTTTTTTTCTAATTTTTCAATCAGCATCAGACTTTTGCAAAGAAGTTGCCATTGATCAAAAACAGTGGACACACAAAGGGAGAAAAAAAGAGGAGATCAAAGAGCAAAGAAAATTAAATAACTCTGGTGTCCATTCCTCTATGAATTAATATAGAAACTGGGTTATTTTATTAAAGTAGTTCCTTTCTCTTTTCTAAGGAATCTTGCGGTAAGTTATTTTTAATACAAATATAACAACTACATAAATGACAACCTATCACACCACCCACCTTGGTTTCACCTACTATATCCACACCCCATAAAACAACTGAGTCTATCAACACCATTTGATAAAATGCTCAAAAAGATTACAGAGATGTTAGAATTATACAAGGGAACTGGATATTTAACCCATACTTACCCTATTGAAACCCTGGCCATATTTTCTTTTATTTTTATTTATTTGAACCTTCCTATTCTAGCAGTTGACTGATCAAACATGAAAACACTAACTTCATGAAATACCAAGTTGAAGAGACAAATAATTAAACAGTGATAACTTAGCAAAAAAAAATGTGGAATAATAATAGTATATCAGAATTTTGTTGTTGTTGTTGATGTTGAAGGAACCATTACAACAATTTTTTAGAAACCCTAAAATGCTTTCAGTTGCAGAATTTAACAGCCCAGTGTTTATTACTGAATGTTAAATTCAGAACTTCACACCTCTAAGTAGACATACTTGATGCATACACATACTGAGGAAAAAAACACATGTACACACACAAAAAACCCCTAGAATAGGACTATTCTGTTCAACAGACACCAGATGGTAAAAAAGGCTTAAAAGCAGCCAAATTTAAATGAATGCTATTGCTTAGAAATGCTATTGCTTAGAAAGCTAGTTTTATATAAAAACTGAAAGAAAATATAGCTATCCTATATTTTCCCTGTTTCTAAAAATCCATAAAGACCTGAATAATAGCATCCTAAAACATGCAATATTCTTTGCAAACAGTAACATCAACTCCATTTAAACAAGGGCAGGATATAAAATATTTACCTCAAATATTTCAACATAATTATTAATTAGGTCCTCAATTACATTCACTTCTTCACTTGTTTGTCCCTTAGTTTGAAACAAACAGGATGAAAAGACCAAGGCCAAATTATGGGCATTCATGTGATTGATTTCTGAGCACTTTTGAACCCTGTGAGAGAAAAGCATAGCTCATTAAGGGACACTTCTGTTTGAAACTGCATAGAACTGCAAGTCAAAATCCTCATTTATGATATTTAAACATGTACATTTTGAAATTGTTTAATACAAAAAGCACAGTGGTGGTTTAAAGGAAAGCACACGGTTCTTCTTCCAAGTATCTTGCAATCAAGTTAAGAACATAAGTAAAACTACAGTTAAGAGATCAGCACAAGTAACAGAGCAGCACTTAATGCTGACTTAGAGGACGAATTGAACACGTCCATATAGTTCCAGATAATGAAATGACCTAAGGCCAAAGCAAAAAAAGGGCATGCAGAATGGTAGAAAATGAACGGTGAAGCTACAGCATAAATGAAAAAAAGAAAGGGCAGGAGGCAGGTAGGAGCAAGACAGGAGGGTAGACTGTAAGGCATGCAGTGGAGTGTTCCAAATTCCAGGTTCCAGTCTAGGCTACATTTTTTTTTTAAATTTCTTACATACATGACAATAGTGGAATGCATTACATTCATAATTATCTATTCACAGCATAATTTTTTGTAACTCTGTATATAAAGTATGTTCATGCCAAATTATGCCATTATAAATGAGCGCTCTTATTTTTATTTTTTGCATTACAATTCCAGGTCCAGCTTGGCTAAGAAGAGGACTAGAACATGGCAGAATCAGAGAAACACTAGAATTGGGGGACAGTATAATTCTGTTTGTCTTGAACTATAAATTTAATGGTTGGTTAAGTATGTAAGTTAACTATAGCTATTTTAAAAATATATTCATTTGGGGAGTAGATGGGCATATGTTTATAAATATATTTTGATATTTATATTACTAATCATTAAAAATCTCTTTCATTCAAAAGAGAATAGTTATTCTTAAGTAGCCCTAAAAAATAAAGACATATTATTATTGCAAAAAAAAAAAATAGGCTACATTTTCTAGAAAGTGGATGTCAGGTTTGGAGAACACCTGGTAGCACGTGTATGGTATTCAGAACAGGATATAATTACATCTCAAAATTCAAACTCTCAATTTATAAATACCACTACACCTTTCTTGGATATAACTAATAATGCCTTTTAAAAATAAAGAGATATGAATAAATCAATCAACCCTTCTAATCAGTAAGGTACAACTTTTAGGTCTTACAAATATCATTTAAAGTTTTAACAAATAAAAGTTTCAAAGTTATAAAAAATAAAATAAAACCTATAGTCACCATCCCAAGAAATGAAGAGTTGAGTTAGTAAGACTATAGTAGAGTGGAACTACAGTAGTTAATGGTCTCTACTGGACACTGACTGTATGTATATACAGCTGTATATACAGCTGCTCTAGTGCCTGTTTAACTTCTTTTGGAAATGTTAAAATACACACTAAAGAAGAGAGAACCACCTCCATTAAAGGCATATAGCAAGGTTATGTCTATACAGAATACAGATTCTGGTAGGTACAGAAAGAATCAACATATAGTAATATATATGATAATGCAAGAAATCCTAATAAAATGCAAAATTGCATAGCAGAGACAGACCAAGTATGATCATCATATACAATTTACAAGATGCAAAAGGAATTGGAATTTAATAAAGGAGGATGTAACAACTGCAGACACCCCTCTCAAAACCACTCTGTACTTATATCAAACTAGACTGTGAACATTCAGGAAATTTATCTCCATGTCAGAATCTCACAGTCAAGAGAATCTCACTTTAATCACACTATACTGCATAATACATATCTGGTGAATGGTATTAGGTGGATGTGACTGGTAACAGAAGTGGTCTTTTACCTAGGGTAGGGATTGAAAATGCTACATCAACCTAACCTTATCCAAACTGACCTCTCCACCTTTTGGTGACACTATCAGAAGTCCAAGGAAACTGTTTTCTAATGCCCTTCATAACCTCTTGTAACCTCCTTCCAGCCAACTATAAACAGTGTTGTCTCCTAGTACTCCTCTGTTCCAGAGATAGCCTTCATTCATTTCTCATTCTTACTTTTTTGCTTTGGATAGGGTCTTGCTATTTTGCCCAGCCAGGTCTCCAGGTTGGTCTTGAACTCCTGGGATCAAGTGAACCTCCTGTCTCAGTCTCCTGAGTGGCTGGGGCTAACGGTGCACACACTGACCCCAGTATGGATTTATCTTTTTTCATACCCAGTTAAAATGTTTCTTTAAATCTAAAGGATAGGGTGGACTCAACCCACAAGGAAACACTCATTCTCTCCTCTATAATTCCATGCTGCATCAAAATGTATCGCAATATCTCATAAACTATATTTGTATTAGACAATAAGAAAATCATTTTTATAGGCTGGGTATGAAGCTCAGTGGTAAAGACCTGGTTAGCACACACAATTCTCGGCACGTACATGTACCACCTCCACCACAATAACAAAATCAGTTTTACTGTAATAGAGATACACGCATGAGAACCAGTGGTTGGAAAGCAATTAAAAAAATAACAAAGATGACACACTGTGGAAGCTTTCTTAATCTAGATACTTTTAGGAGAAGTCAGCTTTACAGAAATTTATTCAAAGGAGAGCTGGGGCTATAGCTCAGTGGCAGAGCACTTGCCTAGTATGTGTAAGGCACTGGGTTCAATCCTCAGCACCACATAAAAATAAAGAAATAAAATAAAGACATTCTGTCCATCAACAACTACAAAAAAATTTTAAAAAAAGAAATTTATTCAATTATTGTATATATAATAATTCCTTAAGCTAAATTCATGTTTACTAAAGTTTTTATACTAATACTTGCTGAGATCAACACACACAAACCAACCTTTAGTTTTAACTTCTCAAACATCCTCATCCTTCAGATTTCTCATCACCAAAATATTCCTCATTTCTTTCCACATGCTGAGGAACCATCAGGCCCTGGCATAGGAAATGTTCTAGACTTTTAAAATCAGGATAAGGATATCTGATTAACCAATAATCCAAAATATCTGGAGTCAGAGAAGCAATAAACTAGAAGAAGTAAGAGTTTATAAAGCATTCACCAAGAGAAAACACTGTGCCCAGATCTGGAAACAGTGTCTGTTTAAGAACTCTTGTCCCTCAACACAGCAATGGATCACTCCATCTCTCCTATTTCAGTACTGCATGCTGCAAATTCCCTATTTAAAATCTGTCCCCACATCTTAGAGGCAGTGATAATACTATAGAATGTAGGCTGTATAGTACATTAAGAAAAATAATTCCTTCTTCTTCCAAATTCGGTCTAAATAAGTTTTTAAATTCTTGTTAACACATGTGACACATTTCAGGATGCTGTATTATTATTATTTCTGATTCATTTAAGAAATTCTCCAGCGCTATTTAACAGCAACTAAATTACAGAAAAGAAGGCTGATATCAGTTCCAATGATGAAGCTAGACTAAAATGAGGGAGAAAAAAAGGGAAGGGGTGGGTCCCATGAAAACAGAAGGTGGATCAGGAAGGGAATAGAGGAGGAGGGAAGAGGGACAAGAAAGTATGGAATTATGGAATGAAATTGACCAAATTGTGCTATGCATATATGCATATATATGAATATACCACAGTGAATTTCACCTTTAAGTATAACCATAAAGCACCAATTAAAAAAAAAAACATGATGGAAGACAAGTAGAATAGAGGAAGGGGAACAGAAGGAGGGAAGAGTGGAGGGAAAGAAGCAAATTATATTTCATGCATGTATGATTAGGTCCAAATGAATTCTAATATTATGCATAACTATAATGCACAAATAAAACATTTAAAAAATATATAGTGAAAGATATACAGCTTTGTGTAGAATATTGGCCACACAACTTTAAATTAAGAAGTAATGACTTATTGAATACCATGTTTGAAGTGTCTAGAAATGTTCATGAGTTCACTCACCTATAAAGGTGTTCGATGATAGCTGCCAGCGTTGCTCGGTTGACCCCTGGAAGAGTACGTATAAATGCTCCATACTTCTTAGTTCTTTCCTTGTCATCTTGTGTATCTGGAGGCAAAAAAAAAAAGGAATTTTAGGGTTTAAGCCAATCACTTATATTATAAATTTGCCTTTCATCAATATTTCAAAATATTATTTACAAGTATAAGAAGATTAGAAGATTAAAACTTCTAGAATAATTGCCTATAATTATGGAAAAGCATTTATTCACATAAACTTTCCATGATTCTATGCTATAGCTCTTATAATTTTTATTTTAAAATAAAGCACTTTGAAAACAGAAAAGGGTATGTTGTTGTTTTCTTATCTTCCACTGTATGGACTACTGAACCTCAACATAACAGGAAAACATTCAGTTAATTACTCAAACTAGAGGACAAATTGAAAAGCCAAGCCAAAAGTATTTTAACTCTAGCTGTGGAGAGGTTTTATTTTTTTTTTTTTTTTGTATTTGGAAATGACATTCTGATCCTCTTTCCTTATGAAAGCACAAAGATCTTCCCAAAAATATGAATGCACGATCCCAGAGCTATGAACTTGTTATCTTCTCTGATCTAGGCAAATGGCCTTTTAGCAGCCATGGTACCATTAAATGTCTGGGAAAAAATGAGAAGATAATCAAAGAAATCACACACAAGTCCTTACACTGTGATCCAGACTTAGAAGTTGATGAGCCTCTGCCTTTGTTATAAATAGAAATCAAACATGAAGAGGAAGATACTGCCCAGCCCCAGAAGTCAAATCCCTGGACAAACTATGGTCAGGAACCCCAAAGTTCTTGACTCCCGAGGATGCATGGATTTGGTTCAGCCTAACTGATTAGCTGACACAGGAAATGAAGATCATTCTTCAAATAAATAACTTGCCCTGACTTTGTGACTCAAGGGAACCATACTTAACTATTTCTTTTCAATTCCCAACTACCTTTGGAAACCAGACCAGTTCACATTTCCTACTTAGCCCTACATATTCTATTCTTTAACTGTCATGTGTAACTAATTAAAACAAATTAAAAGAAGATAAAAGTATATAGTCATTGATAAGGACACTAGGATCTCAGAGGACATAAGAAACTCTGTGACACATTTTTCAAGTATAATCCTATACAAAACTGCAAGTATTAGCTCTTTTGTATGAATTTTGCCAGCACATGAGCTCCATAAAAATAAACATGGTTGTATGGACTTCAGTGTCCTGTAGATAACTCTGCAAAAGCAAGAAGGGAAAATACTCAAATAAAGGAAATTCAGAAATGAATTAAGAATTATTTATATCCCTAAATAATATTTAGTATTAATCTAAACATTTGTCCTTATGTCACCAGTTTTTAATTATAGAGAAAACTACATTTATTAATAAAATATAATTAATATTACTACACACATAAGAAGTCAAGCTAGCAAAAGATATTTTCATGTATGAGATAAATGATATTTTCAAAATAAAGACAAGAAATTGGAAAACAAAATTTGGGAAAGATTTCTGGTCATGCAGAATATATAATGAGCAGTTAAATTAGTTCAGAATTGAGGTGACTTAATACTGTTCTTAGAAGAACAGATCATGCATCATATGAATAAGTGGTATGCCACTGCAAGGCACTGTTGGTCTCAGGTGCACAGGACACGAACATTCTCCTGTGAGGTTCCCCAGAGGGTTATAGTTTATCCTTGTCAGATGAAACACTGGGCACTTATGAAATATCTGACTGAGCTATATTGGATCTGAAAGAAAAACACTTAAAGGTCATTCAACCTGGTATTTGAAGCACTCACCAAGTAGATTCTCAAAGAATTCACATGCAAGTGAAAGGTGAACACATCCCCTTTTGACGCTTGGCTACTCCTCGACAACTATCTACTCCAGGTAGACTGGCAATATTAAAGACTTCTTTATTATCTGACAACGTTGGCAAAACTTATTTCTTATGTATTTTTGATAAATGATTTTAAAATAAAGAAAAATTCTAAGTCATCATAAAATAGTTATTACAAATAAATTTATAGTTATAATAAAATCACCTTGAAACAAAAATAAGTAGTAGAAGGGAGCTGGGCTTAAAGAGATGTTTATCTAATTACATTTTTTAATATCCTACAAAACTATAAAACTTTTCTTATTCTCAGTGAAGCCTTTTGATTTAAAAAATATTTGGAAGCAAATAAACTACTACCTTCTGAACATGTTAAATTATGAAAAGTGTTAGTAACAATACTACTCTCTTCTTGCTAAAGCTTATAAGGAATAATATGAGATAATTTTCAAACTGTATGTGTGTTTGTGTGTATAATGTTTGTGTGTGTATATACATATGTATACTAAATACTTTCAAATAAATAATTCTATTTCTCAACTCTCAACACTTGTGTCCGAGGCACTTAGGCCAAGAATACCATGCAGCGACATACCACTTATTCATATGCTATATGATCTGTTCTTCTAAGAACAATATTAAATTGCCTGAATTCTGAACTACTTTAATAGCTCATTATATTTTTTATATGACCTGATCTCTTTCCTGAATTTTGTTTTCCAATTGCTTACCTTTATTTTGAAAATATAATCTATCTTTTTCTTATAAGACACATGAATATAATAAAAAATGAATTGTACTGCATTCTGCTGTCATATACAACAAATTAGAATAAATAAAAATAAAAATATATATATATTCATAAAAAAGATATATGAAAACACATTTTCAATAGCATGATGTTTTATAAGTGTAGGAATATCATCTACCCAAATTCAAAAGCCATTTTATGAAAATATCTTGAAATATTAATTGTATAAGAAACAGATTTATAATTATGGTATAAATCAAAGCTAAATTTTAAGAACTAGAAAAAAGATTGAAAATTATCATTTTGAAAATGAAAATAAATAAGAAGACCTTATGGTTTACTATGAAAAATTTGAAAAAAAATATATGTGTATCACACATACAAATGTACAAACATACTACAAGTATGGAAAAAAAAAACATTGTAATATGTAAAAATGAATAGTGATGAAACAGATGAGATTAAAGATAATTTTACATTTAAAGTCTTTAATGTTTCAACAAATGGATCGGTCTTCAATTAATGCATACTAAAGTAGGTTTTAATGAAATTAATATGATCCAATAAATGATTAAATAATCTACTTTTCTAGGTCTATTTCTTAAGTTCTCTTACAGTGTAACAAAGCTTTATTTCATTAGCTGAGATCTAGGGAAAATGAAGAAAGTAAAAAAATATATACTGTTATGTACAATAAAGAGGTAGAATAAATAAAAGAGGAATGATGTGTCATGTGATAATTTTAAGATTATCAAAAATTAAAAATAAATCTAAATATCAGTGAAGGTAAGCCTGCATCATGTTCCATAGTCCAGACATTACCTAATGCAGAGATCCAATATGGGTAGAGCTCCTTGGTAAGAAGTGCATCGTCAATGTCAGAGAGAAAGCTTTTCAACACGCCTGTCACATCTTCAAGCTGATGTTTCCCAGCCCTCAATTTAAAGCTTCTTGCATCCTTTTTGAAACTCTCCAGGAGTTCACTGATGCGCAAAGGATCACCATTCTTTTGGTAGATATATTTGCATCCTAAACCTTTGTTTGTTTAAAATTAAAAGAAAAAGTTAAGTGAAAAAAATGTCTCCATTCAAAATCTATTCTGACATCTTAAACATGGAACAAATTTTTGTGTTGGGATGATGATGAAGACAAATAAAAAAATTATGCAAGAGGTGAAAGACTTCGTTCTTCTAATTTTAGTATTTGAAATGTAAACCCAATGAACAAATTATTCCACCTTCATCTTTCAGGAAGTCTTGGATCAGCACACCCTGTGGTACACTTCCTAAGATCTTTTTCATTATTTTTTTAAAATTTTTATCTTAAGTGCCATATCTTTACTTATCTCCCAGAATACACTCTAGTCTCCATTCTGACAAAAGTGAGTATACATTTTCCTAAACTTTGACCCCCATATCCATTCATTAGTTTCTTCTTCTTTCTACCTTCTCCCCCTTCCCAGTAAAGAGTTGGGTCATTCCTTTTGCAAAGCTACTGATTCACCAGGTACCCTATATAAACAAAAGTGATAATTACTAGTAGGTGGTACAGGAGTGGTGATGAATATGATACAAACACAGAAACCCTCCCCCTACCCAGGGTCCTTGTTCTTTTTCCTTTCAAAACTAAGCTGTTTCCTACATTTATCCCTTCTATTATCTCTGAGGCTTGTAAAACCTTTCACCATACAGTGTTGCTTCTGTCCCTAGTCCCACTGTTGGTAACACTGTCATCAAAAATGTCAATAATGTTCTTTTCTTCTGGAAGGAGTTCTGATTTCAGCTAATGAGAAATGCTTCAACATTGGATACGCCAAAGGAATCCTCCTTAAAACTCTTTTAATCCTACGGCTTTGATGACAGGATGATTTCTTATCTCCTCCTTTCCCTTTCCCTCTGTGGTTGAGGAAAGTGTTCATTCTGCCTGTGCAGTCTTTGCTGGTGATTCCAGATATCCATCTTCAATTCTCTTCTCTTCTTGGCCCCCAGAAAATTCTCTAGGTGAGACCATTCAACCTCATCACTTCAACACCTACATATATATTTTTTCCTGTATTTTAATTTCCAAAAGTTTACACACACACACACACACACACACACACACACACACACACTTCCTCATTCTTAGTATATGGTATTGCCTTCTTACGTTCTTGCATGTAAGAACCTTTCTTTCTAGCTTATCACATTAAGAAAAATACTATGTCCCATAGATATTTCATCAAATTCTCACTCTCAAAACTGTCCCCATTTTCCATCCCATATGCTGTTATCTTGTTCCCTTGATTCCTCACTGTACAACTCCCTGACCCCATTCCTGTGCTTCCCTACACAATGCTAACAGTGTGACCTAAAAACAGGTGTTGTTCATATTACCAGCAAGCTCAAAAATCTGGACCCTGCCTTCCCGTTACCTATAGGGCAAAGTTAAAGAATTAGAATATGTAAAAATTGACAGGAGTTGGTTTAAATTCCTGTATATTGTACATGCTTCTTCTCACACTAAGCACTGGCCGCATTTAACTTCAAGTATGCAAACTTCCCTAAAAAGGGGAAGACTTCCTTCCCTTACCATCTCTGCTCTGGGTGAAATCCAATACCAAGGACACCTGCAGGGGTCCTTGCATCTCTCCACTGTAGAATTTTGAACACTGTCTGCACACTTGTCTGTCTCTCATCCTTAAATCTACAAACTCCTAGACTGCTAGGGTTTTATCTTATTCACTGTATACATCCAGCAGATATGTGTCTAAAGAACTCAGTAGGCATTCAATAAGCAATTGCTTAACGCAAGAATAAGTAAATTCTACAAAAATATTATTTTGACTAGGTGTCTCAGACACTACCTTCTTTGCTGAGGAAGTTTCTAATAGCTGGTACTTAAATAAGTTTGGCTAAATGGACAGAAATTTGAAAATAATTTTGTTGATGTAAATTAAAAACAACTTCCCCCAAGAACTAACTGCTGTACTTCATTAAGAAAAACTTAAAATCCTAAAAACTATATCATGAACTTGATACAGTTTAAACCTTGACAGGAAGAGCACAGATAATTGGTTTTTAGATTTAACTCAATAGGCCCAGAAGTTCAAAATAATTATTAAATAAAGACTTTGAACAAACTCCCTGCATCCTACAATCACTGGGCAGTTTTTCTATATTCACATCAAATCTTTCCTTTTATACATGGGATTAATATTGAGCTTTTACCCCATGTTCTACTTCCAGAAACAAATGGTTTACTGGCTTTACTGCTTTAATGTGCAAGTTAATGCACCTTGTGTTAAGTAGTTATAATGCATGAGATTTAGCGGAAAATGCTATGATGCTTAGTGGTTTTAAATTCAAATGGTTTTAAACGCAAAGAAACTTCTGATTTCCCTAGAGAAATGTAAAACTGGCTATACTAGAATGAGTCAGGATATTTTAATCACTTGTCAGCTTATGAAAGGCCATATGTCATTAATTATGTAACTAATATGTGAAAACTCCCCATGAGGTCATGCTCTTGCTGAAACACAAGTGTACAATGCATGATAACCACATATTTCCCCCACTTTAAACAAATGCTGATCAGGAAAACAAATGCACTACCATTTCAAGGAACTTTCTGTATCAGTAGGCCATGAGTGTGTTCATGTATAGATTTTCAGTAGCTATATAAAGCAAACACAATGAATCTGCACATTAAAAACTCTACTTGAATTACATTTGAAGTAAAATACTTAAAATGACATGCTACTCAGAAGAAAAGAGATTAAAAGTACACATAAATGTAATTTCTGAAGATTATTTTTGTTATAGTCCTTGTTATTTCTGATATCATGCTCCTCATCATCATATGGTCAGTTGCTCATTCGAGGACTGTCTTTCATGTTTAACTCCTACCACTGTGTTTCTGTCAACACAATGTTTTAATGTAGCTCTGTCACTAATTAAGTCTTGTTTTTAAATTAAGATAAGAAGACACCTTTAATATTAGGAAAACAGAAAGGTTAACACATCTTTAAAAGCAAGCATTTCACTCCTTTCCACACTTAAGCTCTAATAAATGGTACTTATCTATGGGTTAGAAGGTGGAAAATATGTTTATATTAAAAAATGTAGTTAAGAAACTTATACCTTTTGGAATACGAAGAATATACACAACTAAGAATGAATTTGAAAGATTCATGATAACTTGAAAATAAATGACAATAAAGGTTAGTTTTAAGGCATATCTAAAATACCCACCATATCATACACATGTTAACTGAAGGTGGACCCTATAAGTATAAATCAAATTGCTTTTACTTGCTAACTACTCATTAAAATATCTTGCAAATAAACCAGTTATATCTATAACCATGCTTAATATAAACATCTGACTAACCAGTCAAATGCTGTTGAAGCACACTCCGTATGCATGCCAACACAATACAAATTCTTTAACATATTTTTCCATAGTTTACCATTTCTAAAAATCATGCTTAGGCACTCTAAGTTACTCTAGGCTTAATTCTTGGCTTGTAACCACTGAAAAATAGTTTTTATTATTTTACATACTCTTTATATTCTTTCAACATGCTATTTAACATTTTCATATGTACAAAGGACAAAGAAATGTAAAAAAAAAAGGTATTATATAGTTCAGATGAATTTACCAGGGAGAAGAAATGGCAGCTAGCTGAGCAGTGACCACGCTTTTACTTTTTAGGGGCACACTTGGGAATGTAAGGGGCATTAATCAGCCAATGGAGGCACCACTTAGAAACTATAAGAGTGATACTATGAGTTCCAGGAGTTGAATAAAAACTCTGATACATACCATACTGTGTAACAAATGCTATACAGCTGTTCACAATAATGGGCACGTCATTTTTGCTGAGCTGCTGATCTTGTAATGCATTACCATCTGTACCTGCTGCTTTTTCAATTGCAGTATACCAGACTGTGAAATCCAACTTGGTATGCCCATGGATGTATAATGTTCTGTAAAGTTTAAAAAGCATGACAAATTATAATTTTGCTTTACTAAAATAAATAAATAAATAAATGGAATTTTTTAGAAAGCAAGCTCTTACTTCAAGAAACATTAACCCTAAATCTACAGAAACAAGAACTACCTCACCCAGCCTAGAAAAGCCCTTCCTTTACCTTCCACCTCCCACTCACCATGGCTTCCTCTCAGTCCCCCTTCTACTTGGTGACTCACCTCTATTCACTGAATAGAGGAAATTCTCCCAATTTAAGATTTCACCTCTTTTGTTACCCCAACTCTTTTATTCTGTTTCTGAATATTTCTGTTAATGACTAAATGGCAAAGTGACTTTTAATATACATTTTTCTGCCTCTCTCTCTTCTTTAATTTTTTTTTTAGGTGTAGATGGACACAACACAATGCCTTTATTTTTATGTGGTGCTGAGGATCGAACCCAGTCCTGCCCATGCTAGGCGAGCGCTCTACCGCTGAGCCACAATCGCAGCCCCTCTTTTCTTTTTAAATATATTGATATTTTTGATTGTTTCATTTCTTAAAAAATGATAATACTCTGTTGGCTTTTATGGCAAAACCCTTTCTGGAATTCCCATCTTTCGCATCACTTCTTGGTGTCAAGCTCCCTTCCTCTTTCTAAATAACAAGGTTGTGTGTGATCTCAGACTCCCCAGAATCTCCAGGGACACTGGTCATTTCGGCCAGTAGTTTCATCTCCCCTATGCAGATCAGTGGCTCCAAATTCCTCTCTCCAGGCTGTAACTCTATCACACATCAGATCTTGCTGAGGAGTGAGACCATGGTAGTGGTTTATTGTGGGAACTGGGTGGGGGATGCAGCTCAATGGTAGAGCATGGCCTCCCAAGCACCAGGCACTGGGCTGTATCCCAACACTCACTGTTTCAAAAGGAAAAAAGGAAAAAGCAAAAAAAAAAAAAAAAAAAGTGGAACTGCAATCATAATTTCCAAACCAATTTTAACTCTGTCACATACTTCCTTGTTAACCTTAGACAAGTTATCACATGATTTGTGCCTCAGTTTCATCGGGTGAAATGAGGATAATACCTGTACCTAGCACAGCACACAACAGATGTTAGTGACTACATAATAAGCATAATACTAATAAATACTTATTTTTGAATATCTCACCTTAATGTTTCAAAAATCTTGTTAAACCTTTCTCTCTGCCCCTACAAAAGTGCTCCTGGCACTACAGTTCTCCATTTATCTCATCAGACATTTAAGAGTAATTAACTGTCTCATCCCCCAGTCACATTCACATAAATTCAGTCACATCCACATAAATTCAGTCACAAAATTCTGTTGACTACAGTCCCCAAAATATTCACTCTGTCTCTTCTTTCCAATATTATAATATTTTAGATTTTCATGATGCTCCTTGAGCTCACTAAAGCCCATAACAGAATTCCTTTCCCAATTTTCCATCTTCCTAATCTTACTCATCACTACTGCCAGAGTCATCTTTCTAAAATGCACAGCTAATGACATCACTTTGGGATTAGCATCCTTCTACAGCTCTGGCATTTTCAATGTTCAAAGGCCGTCCTGATCTCCCTATATCTTCCCTCTAACCTTATCTGTCCTCCTTCTATGCGAAAAACACACTGAAAAAAAAATTTAAAAATTGCACCTGTGTCTTCACAACAAACACGTCCTGCTCTTTGGCTGGCTATTCCAACACTTAT
Organism: Urocitellus parryii; assembly: GCF_045843805.1. Taxonomy (NCBI): domain Eukaryota; kingdom Metazoa; phylum Chordata; class Mammalia; order Rodentia; family Sciuridae; genus Urocitellus; species Urocitellus parryii. The sequence continues at coordinate 117,552,718 of NC_135540.1, read as the reverse complement.
CCCCCAAGGCGTGCTCCAGGTGGAATTCCCAGATAGTAGATCCCTGCTCTCCTCCCTGTGCCTACAGTGCCACAGGCTTCCCTTCTCCATCCTCCAATGGTCGCTTTGCCTTCTAATCTACCTTCTATTGTGTCTGTCTGTTTCTGCTGCTAGACAGCAAACTTTACACAGAAGAGCAAGGAGAGGACTTCAGTTTCCTAGTCAATGCACAGAGCCTGACATTTAGCAGATGCATGATAGTTTTAAATTCCTTTGCCCAGTATAACATTTAATTAAACTATGAATTAAAAATAGTAGCAGATTCAAATACTTCTCCAAAGTATGAGCTGCATGAGATCTGGGACTTCTGCAGAGGGAATAGAGAAGAGCAGGGTAGTCTTTGACATTCTGAATAACGAGACTAGCTGTAATTTTAAAATGAAAAGAAAAAAAGTCCTTTCTTTAGTTTTCCCTCTTGCAATGCTCCTATAAGAAGACAAAGTCATCTGCTCAGTGCACTCATTTCTAACACCATCTGAAATTGCTACAATTGCTATACTTGTGCCTATAATCCTCATCCCTTGCTTTTTGACATTTTTACCTATTTTTATTTTCCACATGACCACATCAACCCTAAACTACAGATTCTGTAATTGTGTTTTGAAGAATTCTGACATTTATTCTAATACTTCTGACATGTTTTAGCCTTTTCATTTATCTTACATCATCTTAAGCTTGAAAACATTCTTTCAGTAGCTATATTTGTCTAAATGACATTCAAGTAATTTCCCTGAGAAATATTAAATCCCTATATTATATATACTTTGTTCCAACTTTGTCTGGCTAATTTTTAGGAGTTTAGGTACAAAGGAAGACTTATTTTTTTCCTCATTTTATTTCCATAGATTTTTCTTAACCTGATAATTAAGCTCTAAATGAGACATGAAATCTTTGAGACTGTTTGCTTATATAATACTACACTGGGTAAGTATTCAAGCAAGCTGTGAAAGAAAATGAAAATGCAACAGCCTTCCTACAATATCGGTATAATTCTGTCACTGAGAACATTTCAAATGTCAAATTTTCTTTCTAGTCCAAAGAAATCCTGAGATGACAAGGTTAGCTGTCTTCTTGTGAACCAGTGAGGGGCGGAAGGAGCCATGACAAGTTAACTCCTGAGTCAACCTGTCAAAAGAGTGTATCCTAAAATACACCATCTGGGGCAGATGTCTGACACTGAGCAGCATCACCATGACGATGTTCCTTTGATGCTTAGCGAAACTCTATGCACATCCAATAATATCACAACACATTGACAACACAAATCCTGACCAACTTTGTGATTTCAAGTGTTATCAACTAGCCAGTTCACATTTCTGGGAAAGAATGCCAAGCAAATATTAATTTACATCTTGAAATTCTGAAGTTATTTTGATGAACTCTATATGGAAATAAGTTATACTAATTGTCAATGTCCTGAGTACAAATTTCAAAGTGTATTTCAAAGTCATATAAGGACTGTTATTTGTTATAACGAATGAAGACAGTTCAATAAGATCTAGAAACCAAGCCCCAGAACTAATAAAAGCAATTCTCTCAAAATTGCAACATAGTAACCACAATGTGTCAAAAATCATATTTGATAAGTCTCTTCACAAATAATAGGACCAATAAATTTGACTGCATAAAAATAAATTTACTCATAAAGAACATTTTAAATAAAACAGAAAAGTAAATAACGAATAACTGCAACTATAACTGAAAAAAGATAATATCCTAAGTATTTATGAAAAAATAAAAGTGCTCAGTCCTCAACATAATGGACATCAGCAATGAAAAGATAATCCACAGAAGTGCCAGTGGCCAATAAATGCAAACCAGGCTAACAATCAAAGATATGTATAAGAAAACAGCAACATGTTATAAGCAATTTATGAAAGATTAAAAAAACGTACGGCTTATAGCTAAAGAAGAGTGTAACAAGATGAAAACAGAATTTTATAGGTTTAGTAGATATTCTGAAGAGTTGTGGAGATACGTATCAAGTAAGCTAATATATGTATACATAACTGCTGACACATAACTCCAACCTTAGAACACTACTGTAAGTACATTCCTGAAAGGAAGATACACTTTTGCTCAACATCTGCTTGTGTCCCTCTTCCAAGCACATGCACATATGCATATCAAGAGCTACATTTACCAGAGCACTTAAAAAAATGGAAATACACTTAAATCCCAACAACTAGGAAAACATTAAGTGATTTAGGATATATCTATCAATATATATATCTAGTACAATGAACAAAAAAGACATAATTGCAAGTATATATTTACTGAAATGGTAAACAGTTTCTGGGTAGAAAGCTCATATTTTCCTTTCATACATAAAGAGGCACATACATATACATCTATTTATATATGTGTGTGCATTTGTGCGTGTGTGTATGCCATCTTAGTTTTTCATTGGATTTTTGAGCCAGAGAATTGGAAAAATCCTTATCACTTCATTTATGACTAGGAACTAAGGGCCAGAAAGAATCTGCTTAAGACCAAAGGGCTAGTAAGAAAGAGTAAAGCAGCTAAGTAGGTAGGTTTTCTATCCCACCCAGTGGAATCCAATGTATTATCCTTTACCTGAGATGTCTATAATTTAAAGTCCTGGTTTTCAGTTCTCCAAAATGCTCATTCTAGAAGTAGAAATCTGGTATCAATCATTTTTTCTCAGTCTTCTTATCACAGGGAGATTCACAAAACAGGGTTTCCTAAACAACTTATCACAAAGTCATATAACTGAAAAAACTAGAAGATGATCTCTTGGAGCCATTCATAACAGGGATCTATTGCTCTTTTGAAGAAGGGACAGCATACATTCTACCTTGGTAAGCATCTTAGACGCACTGAAAATGTAATGGACAGATCCAAGGAAGATGACTGTGGAAATGTCCAGTGTGTACTTTTCTTTATAGTTCCTAAGCAAGCTCTCAAAGCAAAACACACTAATTGTCAGAGGAAGTTTTGCATTTTATAGAAAATGATGAATTGTTTTATTGCTCTGACAAGTGATTATAGAATATTCACTCATTTTAATTATATAGCTGAAAATATTTTCACGAAAGTTTACTCCTGTGTGACCATTACTATAATCGATATACAAAACATTTGGATGGCTCACAAAATTTCCCCATAACTCTTTGCAGCGAATGCCTTCTACTCACGATTTCAGGCCAAAACTCGTGTTTTCTGTTAATACGTCTTAATTTATCAGTTTTAGACTTCTATATAAAAAGGATATGTAATATTACTATTTTGCATCTGGTTTCTTTTACTTAGCACAATGTTTTTTTAAGATTCCGTCATGTTAATACACATAATTTTAAAATTCTAATTAGTTTTCCATGAGTGAATATACCACACACTCTGTTCATATATTCACCCACTGAAGAACATTTAGCATCTTTCCAGTAAATTATTATTAAGTTTAGTTGACTTGAATAATTGTAGAGTCATTTTATGGACATACGTTATGCTGTATTTTGAGTAAGTGCCAAGGAGCTTATCCGCTGGGATGCACAGTAAGTATAAATTAACAATTTTTTAAAAAAACTTTTTAACTGTTGTCCAAAATGACTGTATTGATTTACAATTCAGTCATACCTGCTAATATTTTCACTGGTATATTTGTCTTAGTTTTTCCAGTGCGAGAATGTTCTGTTACTGAGGTTTTAATTAGCATTTTCCTGATACTATTTCTAAGTGTTTGTTGACTGTTCACAGGTCCTTGGATAGAAGTGCATATTCAAACATTTTACGTATTTCCAAGGATTTTTCAATTATATTTACTATATTCAACCTTTATATAAAGTTGGTCATAATATTCCATTCAATTTTAAATATTAAGATGATAAACAGTGAAGTTTCCTCTTTCATACTGACATTGGTAATGTTTATATTGTACACTTATTAGTTTTATTAATTTTTAAAGTCAAAAGAAGTTTATAAACTTAACTGATCAATTCAAGGGACCAGCTATTGAATGCATGGATTTTCACTACTTTTTTTTTTTCCTCCAGGTTTTCACGGATTTGTGCAGCTCTCTGTTTATTTAATTCTTTGTTATTTTCCTAAATTTTTAATGTAGAAGTTTAGATGTTAGATCTTTTGATTTAAAGTAAGCATTTTGAGCTGTACACTTCTAAGTGTTGCTTTATAACTGTACCTCAAAACTTTGATATGTTTTCATTGTCATTTGATCAATGTATTTCCTATTTTTTCCTGTGATTTCTACTTTGAAGTATAGGCTAAATGAAAGTGTGCTTAATTTCCACATACTTAGGAACTGCTGAAGTATTTATTATTGATCTAAATTTAAATTCCTTTCTGGTTAGAAAACACACTCTGAGAGATTTCAATAATTTAAATTTATGAAAACTTGATTTATGGTCTAGGATCTAGTTGGTGAATATTCCACATATGTTTGTAAAATAATAAATATTACAAGGTTATGCAGTACGTCTGCATGTAAATGATTTATACATTATAAATATATGTACATATACATTAATTAATATGAGTAGTACTGGATCTTCTATATCATTACTGATTTTTTCTTTTTGTCTTCTTGTCGATCTGTGAATGAAAGCCAAAACGTGACATCTCCATCTATAACTGGAACTGTCTATTGCTTCTTTACTTCTGTTAATTTTTTTAATTTATAAATGCTGAAGTTTGGTTATTATGAACAAACACGTTTAAGATTGGTATGTCTTCTTGATATGTTGACACCTTTATTACTAGGAAAAGTCTCATTTTTCTCTGATAATATTCTTTGTCCTTAAGTCTAATTTGATATTAATATGGTTACTCAAGCATGTGAATGATTTGCGTGGTATAACATACTCTCTCTTTAGAAGTAACTAATCTATCTTTACATTTAAAGTGTGCTTCTTATAGAAGTTATAGTCTCTGACATATTTTTTTAAATCTACTCTGGCAATCTCTGCCTTATAACTGTAGCTTTAGACCATTAGCACTTAATATAATTATGAATTTGATAATATTTAAATAAGTGTATCATCTTGGTCATTATTTTTCTTGGCCTATTTTTTCTTTGCTCCTTTTCTTTCCTGGCTTCACATGTCTTACTTTTTATGATTCGATTTCATCTTTGTTAGTGGTTTAATAGCTATAACTTTTTTCTTCCTGTCTGTCGTTTTCCTAGGAGTTTCAGCATGTATTTTTGAAATATACCTTCAAATAATATAAACTAATTCACATATAAGAGCCATCATTTTTTAATCTCCCCCTTATTTTTTGTGATACTGGTATACATTCTATTTACTTATGTGTTATAAATCCCAGAATATAGTTGTTTGTGGTATAATCAGTTATTTTTTAAGAAAATTAAAAATTATAGAAATATCATTTATCAACATTTATGCTTTCTGTTGTTCCTCATTTCTTTACACAGATCCAAGTTTCCAGGTGATATTACTCCTTTGAAGTGAAAGAACTTAAATTTCTTTCTTTTTTTTTAAAGAGAGAGAGACAATTTTTTAAATATATTATTTATTATATTATTTATTTAATATATTAATATATTATTATATATTAATATATTATATTATATATTATATATATAATATATTATATATTAATATATTATTTATTACATTATTTATATTATTATTATATTATTTATTATTTATTATTTAATATATTTATTATATTATTTATTTAATATATTTATTTATTTAATATATTATTTATTTATTATTTATTTAATATATAATATTTTAATATTAGTTTTCAGTGGACACAACATCTTTATTTTATTTGTACGTGGTGCTGAGGATCAAACCCAGCACCCCAGGCGAGCGTGCTACCGCTTGAGCCACATCTCCAGCCCCAACTTTAAATTTCTTATGGTATAGGTCTGAACTCTATCAATATTAGGTTGGCCCAAAAAGTATTTGAATCTAATTTTTTAAAAGATATTTCTGTTCAACCAGGTACTTAAGGCTGAAATCTACTTGTTTGATTTGTTTGTTTGTTTAGGGCCTTTTCTTCCTCATACTTTAAATATTTCATTATGCTATCTTCTGGATTTGAACTTCGGACAAAACATTCTCAACTTTGTCCAATAGGGTTCATGAAACTTTTTCCTCTGGCACTCTTACCTTTTCCTTTTTCTTCATACGGGTGTAAGGGAATTTGATTATGACGTGACTTGACACAATTTGTTTTAGTACATTTGTGACTTTATAGATCAAATTCAGAAGCTGTTCAGTCACATTTCTTCAAATATTTTTTCTGTCCTTATCTTTCTCTTCTCTTGTTTTGGAATTTTACTTATATTTAAATGGGACTGCTTGATATTGCCCCATGTGTTACTAAAGTTCTGTTTATTTTATTTAGTCTTTTCTTTAAAAAAATCTTTATGTACCTATGTTTGGATAGTTTCTATTGTCATACCACAAGCTCATTAATCTCTTTTTTTTTCTGTAGGAAAAAATTCTTTCATTAAGTCTACATAATGGAATTTTCTTTTCAAATAGTGTATTTTTCTGCCTCAGAAGTTACATTAACCATTTTTATCACAATGTTTATGTTTTCCTTTATACCTCTGAATATATTTACAGTATTTAAGATCACTTTTTAGAGGTTTTAATTCCATTATCTTTTTGATTTCTGGATATATATCTATGTAGTGCTTCTTGGTTTCTTCACATTACTAATAATTTTAGCTGAATGCTAAACATTGTAAGCATTAAGTTATCGAGTAGGATTGTATTATCTTCCTATAGTGTATTGATGTTTTGTTTTCACATCATTTGACAGTTTAACCCCAGACAACTCAATTACTTGTGGGACAGATTATGTCTTGGAGGTCTGCTTTTAGCTTAGTGAAGTTAAAAAATAGAGTACCCTTCCCTCTAAGGCTGGGCTGACCTTTATAATAGGATGTGGTATCTTGTGGCCTTTACTAAAGGCACAGTGTATTTAATGAGGTCTTTCCTACCGGACTGGATAGAATTTGAACATATTCCACTGCTATCTAAGATTTGGAAATTATCCAACTCATGGCACCCCCAGAGTTGTGTCTGACTGGCCTCAGAGTTTTACACTACAAATATACAGATTAACATTAAGGCAAGATGAAAAGAAAATCTTATGGAGAGTTCTGACACTCTGTAAATTCAGAGTCGTGGAACCCCTATTTCTGCAAAAATACCACATTTTGCTTGGGCTTCCCAACTCCCTATGCTATAGCCTATGAGTGCCTGCAGACAGAAAGTCAAGGTGCTCTTAAAGCTTACCTTGTTTCCCTTCTCAAAATAACCACAGTCCAGGAATGTTTATTATCAAAAAGGCTGGAAACAGTTGTTTCACATGTTTTGTCCAGATTTCTAATTGTTTTAGGAAGGCATGTAGCATGCTGATTATTCCTTTATGGGAGTCTGGCACATTGTATTTAGCATTATGCTCACAAATCATCTTCATTTTAGAGAGATAAAAAATTTTTTCTACTTATCACATAAGAAATTAGGGCATGGAGATAGGATTTCAGTCAGAAACAGGCAAACACCAATTATTAAGAAAATATGTAGAAGCAGAGACTATGTCACAAGAATTGACAAGTAGTAGGAAATATTATAAATAGCTTATTATTCAACCCAGGAGTGTGGTAGACAATCTTAAGGCACCTGATTCTTCAAGAAAGGAAGAATTCTGGTTTTTCACTGTCATCTCTGCACACCATTAGACAGTCCTGCTACAAGTCTGCTCAAAGCCTTTACTGGTACTCTGCTAACTACAAAATAAATCCAAATCCTTACTTTTCACAATCATTTAAAAATCAGTTTAAAAATGTATTTTCAAAAATGTCTTCTACACCCTTATAAGATATCTGCAATTATTCCCAGAACAAGGTAAGTTAATTTAGTTGAAAATGCAGTATGCTTTCCACCTATCTTCTCAGCCCACTGGCTCAGACTTCATCCTCGATCTCTCAAAGTTAAGTGCAACTTGGACTGCAATTGTTTCCAGTCTACCCTATTTTTCAACTTACAATTTCTACCTTTTAGAATACTTGGTCTTCTAGTCACCTCATTTTTTCCTACTGACAGGAACCTAGAATTTCATACTCAGTAAAATATATCTTTTTCAAAAAAAGAAAAAAATCCTGATAACAAATATCTTGGAGAAATCTTCTGATTCTTTTGTATATTTTTTTCTTCATAATCTTATATTTTGGTATATAAAATGTTTTTAATTAAACAGAACATATTTTTGAAGCAAAGAATGCATTCTTTAAAACCTAGCTTTTGTTAAATAGCCACTCATTCCCTACATCATAATTCTCTTTAACAGAAAATCACTTTGTAATGTAAGTTTGAATAGGCCCTTTCCTTTTAAAAAACCTATGGGGGTTGTTAGAGAAGAAAATCTCTTGTTTGCTGTGGCAACATTCAGTTAAACCATCTCTGAGAATTAAATCATCAGAAAGTTACAAAAGCAGTCAAGCTGATATTGTGGGCAATTGGCTACTGTTTAATTTGCAATTACATGGACAATTTAGAAACCACTTTTAGATAATTCAGCCTCCGGAGGATTGCTAACATATCAGTTCCCATAAAACACAATTCATGGGGAGAGAGAAAAGATCATACAGAATAAGTTGATATGAAGTAAGGAATCTTGAATTTAGGATGTTTATCTCCCAAATTGAGAAAAGTAATCTGTTCCATAATTGTGGAACAAATTGATAAAGAGCTTATTCCCCAGTGTTAGCTTCTTTTTATGTCTGAAATCTGCAATTAAAACTGAAATGCACTCAGCCTTGGGAGCCAACACTGTGTAGTGTGCTGTACTACAGGTCAAGGAAGGAATCTAAAACAAAAAGAAACAACAACAAATTTTTTTTTCTGTTTCCAACAACATATTATGTTTATTATAACCAAGAACCTTTCAGCAAAAAGCCTAATAATAGGTGTCTCTGGCAAATGGCTATGCAGCTATAGATGAAGGTAGTGAACATAGTGGGATATTTACTAAAAGAGATGTACAAAGAGTGTTGTAATTTGGATATGAGGTTTCCCCAAAACCTCCAGTGTTAATACAGGAGTAATCAGAAGCAAAATGATAAGATTATGTAATGGATTAATGATCTGAATGGATTAATGATCTGAGTGGGTGGTAATTGGAGATATGATCTACTATCCAGGAAAAAGCCTTTGACACACTGGTCCACAACATTCACTAATTTACAACAGACATTCAAAAACAAGGATTTCTTTTTCCCCCATACAGAGAAATTCTGAGGCCTAAAGGAAAAGCACAGAATCTAAATCCCAATAACAGCATCAAATAGCATGCCAGAAACCCTTAAGTGTAATCAAGAAGGCTTTATTTTCCAAAATAATAATTTTTAAAGAATACAAAGAATACACATTAAAGCGACACCATCTGGAACACCTTCTGTTTAGAGCTCTTTAGAGCAAAAATGCTCTGTGTGTGGAAAATATTATTGCAATATTTTTCTGTCTAAAGACACTCATGCCATACCTACAAAGAAAATTACCATGAAGACTAAAATATACATTTAAATAGGGACTCCATACAATGCATTATTACCAAACTTATGAACTTCTATAGTTCAGGGAATTCTTTCTCTTTACCTTTAAAAAAGCATTAATGTATTTCAACATTTTAATCGAAGGTAGTCAAGGACAGAAGAAAAAGATATGAATTTAATTTATCAATTTATGAGTTGTGATTCCAGTTGAAGTTGTTACTAGCAAAAACTAAAAGATCTAAAATTTAGAGCTGGTTGGTTTCCTTCTTCTTCAATTATTCACACTATCTCTATATGGCATCACATGAATAATTGGAAACTATTTTATTTCAAAAGCCCCAGTTTTATCTGTCACTGACAATTTTACCACAATCTACTTGAGTTTACAGTCATTATTTCCCAAGGGGCCAACAGATCAAAGGAGAGATGAGAAAGAGGGCAAAACTATGAGATTCTCCTACTGTGACATGGTATTGAAACAGCTCTTCACAGCTGTAATTAACTAGATGTGTTTGAATACTGGGTGAGTAGCACATGTTCCCTACTTTGGTAAATGATACTTCCTACAGTCACCCAGGCCAAAAGCTCAGGGATCATGGTAAGAACTTCCTTGTTGACAAAGCAATTGAAAGCCATAATAATCTCTCAACATCTCACTACTGGATCTAGAAAGCTAGCAACATCCAGTACTATATCAATTCTCCTTTTCATGCTGTTACTTTTGAAAAGACCTTGTCTCCCACTTGTCATCTCTTATATCTTCAGACTTTCCCTTTCCATGTCTCTTTCCCACCCAAACTGGCACAACTCCAAACCATTATAAAACAGACTGTATACATATTCCCTTTTGGAGTCAAATCTCTTACCTTACTAATCCCATAAGCCTCCAGACATCTTTGACAAACCATCTAAGTTAGTCAGCTTTTTGTCACTATGATCAAAATACCTGATAAGAATGACCTAAAGGTGGAAAAGTTTGTTTTGGTTTATGGTTTCAGTCCACGGTTGACTCGACTCCATTGCTTTTGGTGGCAGGAAAGGCAGAACATCATGGCAGAGGGACGTGCTGGAGGAACACTGCTAAGTTCAGGACCACCAGGAAGCAGAGAGAGCAGGGGGAGAGAGGGACAATACCACCCCTCCAGTGATCAACTTCCTCAGCCATACCCACCTACCTACAGTTACCATCCAGTAATGTATTCAAATAAGGATTACTCTACCAAAAAGGTCACAGCTCTGATAATCCAATCATCTCACTTCTGAACACTTCTGCACTAATACATGAGCTTTGAGGTAACCTTAAAGAGCCCTCATGAGCTGTCTCAGTTTTTAGTCAGTTCCCAACCGTAATCTGATGTGTTCTTTAGTGGACTCCTGGGGTACCTAACTTCATCAGGCATGCCCGGGGACAGCACTTGACACTTTTAACTGTTCTTTTTTTCTTGCAATATGGTCATTCATTGCACAACATCTGACAAAAACAGGCTGCTTATTTGACATTAGTTCCATAATATTATAATGGAACTGAAAAAATTCCTGTCATCTTGTAATTGTTGTAGCCAACATTACATCCAATTGCACCACATTCCTCAAGAGTTTGTGCTGAGACCACTGCAAACAAACCTACAGTGCTGCCACTTATAGAAAGACATATAATTAAGTGCCTGTATGTCATAGACGTGATGATTTATATATGACCTTGTCTCTAGTTCATGTATTTACTATACTAATCATTATTTTAGAGTGTATTCATTTTGCTTATTTGAAAAAAGTTTATTTTAAAACAAAAAGTATGCTGTGCTACACCAGCAGCAGACTCATATACTTTGCATTTATTACATCTCTTGATTGCGTTATTTTCTCTTTTGCTTGATTTACTCTCATGTTGTTTTGCTTAGTATAAACCTAGGAGCAACTGGCTTTCGTGTGTGTGTGTGTGTGTGTGTGTGTGTGTGTGTGTGTGTCACATAGGTATGTTCTGTATAGATAACACAGTGATTCATATGTATGTGTGTATGCGGTTTGGATGAGCACACTCTATGATCTTCATCAAGGATGAAATCACTTACAGATGCATTTTCAAAACACTTGCCAGTTGTTAAAGGATTCATGGCTGCACTCTGTCCTTGGGCTTTGTGATACCACCCTCTCTTGGTTTCTTGCCTCACTGAGAAAACAAGCCATTCCTTCCCCCAGGCTAGCTACTCTTCCCTGACAACAGCTCCCACCCCCAAATGATCTGTATTCATGGATGCTCCTGCACATTATTTCCCTTGTTATTCTATGTAGAATCTTAAGGGACTCCACCTTCTTCCTTCTATGTACTGGTAATTCCAAAATCTGTATCTGTACCCCATTTACTTCTCAAATTATTAAAAATAACTTCCTCCTAGCAATTTCTCCCTAGACATCTTGCAAGAACCTAATGTTCAATATGTCTAAAATCAAAATCATCATCTCTCAGGATATCTGGAATCTGTTCCTTTTCCACTATATACACAATTACTTAATACATGTGTCTATGTGCATATAAATAAATAGATAGACATGTAACCCTACGCTGTACCACACGAGGTGCCATATGTTGGCCCAGCCACATGCTTTTATACTGTTGGGATTCATAACCTAGTGCAATCACCATCTATCAACTTGGTTACTTTTATTCACACTGATGACCTCTTTTCACTCTACTCCATCTTTAGTAGATGGAAATAAAGTACATGTATACATTTTTGAAAGTGTATGAATAAATTTTTCTAATAAAGTAGCTTAAGTGTCATAGTAAACATTCTATTTTCTGATAAAGTTGAGATTTTTAAATTCTGATAACTTATTATTTTATATCCATACTTTTGACACATGTGTTGATTTGATTCCTGAGACTGACCTGTACAAAAGTATTATTAAATTAATATCTAATACTTGGTTTAACATAAACCAATCCACCAACAAACAAAAAACTTCAGGTTGCAAATTGAATCTATTTTGATTTCAAAATGGGTTGTTGTCAATACTGTGTAGGCACTGGAAGGCTGCTTAAATATTTCAAATTGCCTGGCACATAGTAAGTTTAATATATTACCATTCTATCACTGTTATTATGATATTATTATGATTTAGAGAAAATAAAAAAGAAATTGGAACTGAGTTATAAGCATGTGATCAATATACTTGCTTTTAAATGCTGGGTATTACATGGTAGCTATTCAAAGAGATTTAGGGAAAATGGCATGATTATACCTTTATCCCCATATTTCTTTTGCTCTCATCCTGGAATATTCCTTATTCTTCTTTTTGATAAGAAAGCTTTCAACATAACTTGTAGATAAAATAAACTTCTAAAGTATCACAAACATGATGAAGCAACTGTGACCACTATTTGGGAGTTCCATTGGTTTTCCACTATTCCTTGAACTCAAAAACTTAACCTTTACAAATGAATTTCACCTTCTCTGACTCCTGCAGTCCAAGTAAAAGGGCAATATACACAAAATAACAAAATATTAAGTCTTCTGGATTACATATCTTTCATTCCCAAGGGAATGCACAGCATACATTAAGTACTAAACAAAAGGTATCAAATTGAATAATTCTGATTCAGATCTGCTAGCATTTTAATAGAAACCTGTTTACCACCAGCCAAATTCTTCACAGACTAAATACAGTAGAAAGTGCCTTGGTTATGTAACCTGATAAGTAATAAGTGATAATAAGTACAACTAATTCAACTGTCATGTTGATACTTGTCTATTTATTTAAGAACATAAGCTCTGTGAGCTTGGATACCAAGTCCTTATTGTTGATCTTTTTTTCCTTTTTCTTGCCACAGAAGTAGCAGGAGTCAAGCATCAATACCACCTGCACATAATACGACTTCTTTATTTCTGAACATATAATTAAAAGTACTGTGACAGTACCATGAAATCATAATCTGGTATCCAAATAGGAGAATCTAAAATGTCATTAACCACCATAATCTTAGAAAAAAAATAAGAGAAAATGCAAAATCTTAATTATACCTATAAGTATAAAAAAAAATCCTCATTCTGACATAACTATCTAACCACAACAAGCCTGCTGCCCAAAGCCACTGATGTCTTGCCATGAAGTTGAAGGAAAATAGACTCCAATAACTGCTGGAAGTCATTATTCTTGTCCAGCAAGAAAAATCAACAGATGGAAAGCTGATTTAGCTCTATCTTATATTATTATAATAATTATTATTATTATTATGAAGATTTTACAGATTATCTGGCATAATTATAGAGCTAAACCTTCCAAATCAGTATAATTAAAGGATTTTAATGCAAATGACACAAAACTAAAAAAAAAAAAAAAAAAAAACCTACCCCAAACTTACTAATATCCTACCTCCATTTTTCAAGTCTTCATTATCTCAAAAAAATAAGCACCTTCATTCATGCAAATGCTCATGCAGAAAACTTGGGACTCTTACACTGATCTAACATAGCCCCAGGTTCCAACACCTCTTCTTTCATAATAATACATCCAATAGCTCCTCATCCTTTGCCTGGCCTCTGCAGCAACATCCTAACTTGTCACAAAGTCTCATTCTTCTAGAGTCAAATAGAGTAGTACTTATAAACATAAATGAGACATTCCATTCCTGGCTCTCAGAATAAGCAGCTTCCCATATACTTAAAACAAAATTCAAATCTTCACACATGACCTTACAGTCCAGTATCACCTTGCCAGGGGATATCTCTGAAATTGTTTCTTCCCATTCTCTCACATATCTAAACCTGAACCTTGCCAGTTAGACCAGCTTCTTGGCAGACCGTGGTCATGCCTAGCACAACACTCTCTTAAGATCTTCAAATATTCTTCACCCTATGCCTGGAACAGTGTCTGGACTGCTGCATGATTTGTTTCTTCACTTTATTCAGGTGTCTCATCAAAGACACCTTCTCTTGTCACCCTAGCTACGGCTCCAGCAGACTCTTAACCTTGCCTCAAAAAAAAAAAAAAAAAAAGAAAAAAGAAAGAAAGAAAACAACCTGGAGCAGAGGGAGCAGAGATTTATTTAGCAAAGCAAGGATTATACATTTGGCTTCCTTGAGAGTGAGAAGCCTTTATTTTTCTTCATAAGATTTACAACTGATAAACATAATAACAATTTTTTGAAGATGAATCTGCTCACACTGCTACTCCCTCCCAATGTACACGTCTTATGAAGGTGGGGAACTTGCCTGTTTGTTCATCACTGTATCCCTCCCACCGATATCTATAATAGTCCTAAAGCACAGTAGTTACTTAATTAATAGTTCATGAATAACTGCAGAAATTCAAGAAATCATGTTTTACCTTTGCCTGACCTACAAGATATTATATTTTCATATACCTATACTAAAAACATATTTATGATTACCAAACTACTTTCCAAATACTTAAGTGTAAATGACCCAGAGTAATCTAGGTCTATGGAAAACTACAATAGTTGATCATAATGAGTTTGTCATAAAAAATGAAAAAATATGTAACCTTCCTAGGTGTACTCTATAAAGAAGCTTCATATATATTTTACATGTATGATTCAGAAACTATCCCAAAAAGTTTTAAAAGAATGGTCTCTCCCCAAGAGGATAACTATAATATTCCACTTCCCAGAATTTTTGAGATTAAGAGAAAAAGCAAAAAGAGCACTTACCTCCCTTTTTCTACCAGGAGTAAGACATCCAATTTTTCCCCATTTTGAACCATTGTGCTGATTGCTGGAGGGAAAAGAGAAAAGCATGCACACATTGTTTTAAATGTTACACAAAATACCCACAAAGACACAATTATTAATACTACTTAGTTCTAAGTTGGGAGTAAGCTATTACAACTTGATATAAAGCTGCTGTCATTGCATGCGATAAAGAATTGTGTTTGAAAGATAAGGGGGAAGAAACACACATCTTACTTAGCTCTTGCAGTCTTCTTAAGTGCATTCTATCTTCCTGAGCTTCTTGCATTTGGAGGCAAAAACGTAAACTAGATTTGTCCATAGCAAACCAGCCTTTCCTCCACTGATCCAGGGCATGGCAGTCTTTGTAGAAGAGTTGACCAATCAAATCATAGTCGGCTTCTGTTAAGTTTTCAGCAACAAAGGGAACAAAATGCTGTTAAAACAAATACAGAAAAGTAATAAAGACAGTGAAAATTGGAAATTCCCTATCTACAGTTGAGAGGAGTTGGAAAATTATTTTAACTTTTTAAGATTCATAAGCAACCAAAAATTCAAAACAATTACTTAAACTTGCTATCAGTCTCAAAAACGAACAGCTAAAATGCATTTTCAAAAAGCATCTTAAGCTTTTTTTTTTTTTTTTGCTATTGAAACAGGAAGACATTCTCTTGGTTGATTTGTGGCATTTTTTAAAATGTCAACCTTCCATGTTTTTCCCCACTTCTATCTTTTACTGAATTTGTTCCTCTCCCTTTTGCATACATCATGAATAAAAATCTACCTATAAAAAAGACACACTAAAATGACTTTACAATATTAAAACTACCTTTTTTTTTTTTTTTTAATCATGGACTTGGACTTAGCTTGTAAGAATGATTTCTCCAAGATCCTATATTAGTTACCTGTTTCAGGAGCTAAGAAGGTAGTTTTTTAACCTCTTTAGACTACAATCTTTGAAAACCTTACTAGGTATGGCCCTTCTTCCCAGTAACTTATATAAAATTTTCACAGACCCCTAAAGCTCAACTACAGACTCCAAGTGAAGAATGTTTTCTGAGGGAATATAATACTTCATTACCTTGGCTATGGTCTCTGTCCATTTTCTTTGAGCTTGAGATGTTTCAGCTCCAAATAAAAACACACGTTCTGAGGGCAAGTAGATCTCAAAGATAAATATAGGCCTAGAACAAGCAGGGATAAAAAGATACCAGTTATGTTCGATTCCTATGAAAATAAATAACACAAATGTCAAGTTTTTAATTAGATAACTTTTTAAAGTGGAATAGTGCTGAGAAATCAACTTGCTTATATATCATATTATTCTGTTGATGGTATGTATTTTATTCAAATGAGCTAAATGCAACACATGGGATCAGACAAAAGGAATATGATTCTGATCAATCACTCAACAGCACGACTATGTTAAGTTCAGGTGACAAACATGATGGAGGCCTTTCTTAGTCTCAGTTTCCCTCCAAGACTACTCTTTCCTAATTTACTTCAACCTAATGTTCAAAACAAACATTGCCCAACAGCATCTCATCTAACACCAACAATTCATCTTTTGATGATAATATTATAGTAACATTCCATGTCCTAAATCCTTTCTTGAGTCCTTCACTGACAGCTCCAAATCCTTCCTAGAACTTGCTAAAGTATGTACTGAAAGGCTTACTATCCTATATAGAAGTCATCTTCCTTCTTCTCCTCTTTTGCCCCAAACCTGTTGTATCGTCTCCATGTCCCAACATAAAGCCATCTCCATTGACCTCAATAGCAAGCTCAAACCCTTAAAATCTAACTCATTCTTTCCCTTAACATCAACCCATTCCCATCAGTTTAACTGTAAGATGATTTCTGTCTTCCATTCACTCTTCTTGTTAAACTCTTGGCAATTATGATCTTTCTTCCTATAGTCTTTTTCTTACCACTCTATCAGCTCTCTTTTAAAATACAAATGTGCAAAACTACCTAATGCCTTTATTTACAGCACTGAGTTCAAATTCTACAACAGACTCTTTAAGGCAATTCAGAGTCTGGCTGTAACAATTATTTTGTAACCCCATATCATTGCATATATATAAAATACTTGTACCAATAACATCTTATCAGAAATATCTTGTTTTTAATATGTGGACATAATATCAATTCTTTTAAATTGTATCTGATTTGTTATTTATTAAGGTAGAGTACACTTATTGGAACATTCCATGGTAAGCCACGTTAAATTTAATATTCATTTAGAATATAAGCACAACAGAACAAAAAAAAATCAGTAATCAGTTTTGCTAACATCAAAATCAACTTAGGTTTACAAAAATGCTCTAGTCATTTCAACCAGCACATATTGATCATTACATATTAATGACAACATAGACCAGAAAATTTCATGTAAATAACATACATTTGCAAGTTTTTTCTCATAAAAAATTATTAAGGTATTATGCTCCTATAACATTGATTTATTTAGATTTAATATTTATATATTATCAGTAATTACATTACAAAACAGAAACTTTCAAATTAAAGATCTTAGTCTATTTCTAAAAGTCCTCAAAGATTCACTTAAACTATTATGACTCAAACATATCACATAAATAGTACTTAATCTTTAACTGTAACTTTGTCAGACCTTGAAATGCCAAAGTAGAGCTTAAAGAAATTTAGCTTTGAATATGCCATTTAATGCAATTTGTATTGTGTTTAAGGCAAGCAAATAATCGCCAAATATTCATTTTTCTCATATTTAACCATAATACTCATTAAAATAATAACATAAATATTGCCATTAGTTCACTATATAAAGTAATGCATAAATCATAAAAGTTGAAGTACCACAATGATCATTAATAGAATGCCATAAATTTACTTAAGATTATCTCCAAATATATTAGTCTTTCATACTAGCTAGTATATTTTAACTCACTACTTTTAAGGGGATTCTCTAAAGAACTTTAAGACAGAAGATAGGCTTTAAGACACCCTTAAATCCTGTTACAGAAAACAACTAAAGAACAGAAGTAACAAAATCCTTATGACCTGGCATGACAATTGTCTGTAAATACCTCTTCCCTTCTATCTGTTTAATAGTAGACCTACCCGGTATTTAAATAGAAGTCTTCCTTGTGAACAGCCAGGCAGATAACTTCATTGATGTTAATGGTCCCATTAGGTGTGGTAGACTTATCATTTTCATAATAACTCAAGAAGCCACCTTCCAAAACACACCACTTTTTATTTGTCTCTAATAATATAAAACAAAATAAAAATAAATTGAGCTACACCATATTTTTTTTTAAATTCATAAGAGATTAATTTACCTTTTTAGGTAAGAGCATAATATGGCTGCAGAGAATATAAAGCTGTCACACTTTCTGCTTTCAAAAAATGTACACTCTAATAGCAAGGAATGTACCAGACAAAAATGAATATTGATAACCAGAGAAGCTGGCAGATCCATGATGTGGCTGCTGCAAATCAACTGTGAAACCACAAAGTCACGTCTGTGGAGAAGATAAGGAGGAAAAGTGGCACAGAAAGTGATGGATTAGGTAGATACACAAAGGAAGAAGGGGTCAGAAACTGCAGTGTCCTTATGGTCTTGCTCATGAGATTCAAAATTCATCTTGTATAGAGTTAGCACACTGTGGCACGAAGGCCAGATCAGACTATCACCCACTTTTGTTAATCACGTTTTATTAGAACACAGACAGGTACAATCATTTATGGAGGGTTTGTAGCTACTTTGCCACCACCAGGGCAGAGCTGACTTGGGGCAGAGACCGTCTGGCCCACAAAACCTAAATCTTACTCTCAGGCCATTTTAAGAAAAGTCTGTTGATTCTTGACTGTGCAGATATGGTGAGCCACTAACATGGTTTTAGCAGTGGAATATAATAAAAGATTTGAATTTAACACATTCTGCTTGCTCAGAAACATTGGATTAAGAAAGTGATGCCAGAGGGAAGGAGACAGTCTGGACATTGAAGTGCTGGGGATGGAACCACACATGCTAGGTAAGCACTCCCAACACCCCCAAACCCCAGGACACAGCTGACAGAAGTTTTAAGTGAGGGGAGAGCCAAAAGGAGGTCAATGGTCATAGGGGTAAAGAGGACAGTAAAGAGAGAAATGCCTACACATGGATTTTGAGAAAATAAAACATCCTGACTGGATACAGGAAATGTAGAGAACTTACTAAGGGCTGTTATCATTTTTAGCTGTGAACAAGCAATATTGTGATTGCCCACTTGTATTTAAAAAGAAACAGTGGATGGCGGCCAGCGAGGAAGCAGCGATTCCAACGTCTCCACTTTAACGGGATAAGAAAGACCCAACGGAACAGCTGCAGCCTACCTACGGAGGAACTTCTAGCATAATTCCCTTAAGAGGAGAACTGCCGTGAACTGGTAGGTTTATTGGAAGTGACAGTTTGTCCCAGAAAAGTGGATCTTGGAGGGCCACGCGGGCACAGAGGTCTAATCCCACAGCCATCATCCGCTCCGGCAAGCGGCTCCCCCGGGAGGCCTAGCTCTCGCTCTGCGAGCAGCCGCCTCACCTGCCCGGTTCCTAACGACGCGGCCACAGCTACCCGGCTCTACAGGTGGCCCCGCGGCGGGTGCAGAAGTCAAGTCCTGCAGCCAGCAGCCGCTTTTGCAAGCGGCCGGCACCCGGAGCGGCTTGACCCGCCCCGCCCGAACCGGTAGTCGGCCTCCGCCATCCGGGCTCCCCTGGGAGGCCTAGCGCTTGCTCTGGGAACAGCCGCCTCACCTGCCCGGTTCCTAACCACACGGCTACAGCTACCCGGCTCTACAGGTGGCCCCCCCGCGGGCGCAGAGGTCCAATCCCACAGCCACCAGCAGCTTCTGAAAGCGGCGGCTGCCCGGAGTGGAGTGGCAGCCCAAACCGGCAGACGCCCCCGCCATCCCGGCTCTCCCGGGAGGCCCTGCTCTCGCTCTGCGAACAGCCAAACCACCCGCCCGGATCTTAGCCACGCAGACACAGCTGCCCCGCTCTTTAGGCGGCTCCCGGTGGCCCGACTCAGCTAGAAGGTTCCCCGCATGGCCCAGCACATGGCCATGCCCTCCGGGCTCTGCTAACAGCCCTGCCCACCTGGCAAACAACCGGGAAACTTCAAAATCTCTTCGTGGACGTGACCGCAAGGACCAAAGGACTCTCAACCCCCAACTCCCCCTACTGCCAGAGTCAGGCAGACCTGAGACCCACCAGCGGAACAGGCCGAGAGACCTGCCAGCATGGTAGACACGTCACTCCAATTGGAGTAGGGGCAGAGCAGAGCAGCCACCCGCATCCGGATCAGGCCCAACAACCCGAGGGGGTGGTAGTTACATCGCCACAATTGGAGTGGGGGCAGAGCAGAGCCGCCACCCACACCCGCAGGGTGGGCAGACCTTCGAACAACCAGCAGAGCAGGCCTAGCGGCCCACCAGCGCGGTAGACAGATCACCCCAATTAGAGGAGGAACACAGCCACTGCCCACCCTGCAAGGGAGATTTTTCAACTATACAAGAGCAATATAAATAATTAGGGGGAAAACCTCATAAACACAACAGTTTCACCAAGCAGAAAGAAACGTGAGCAGCATGAAAAGACAAGGAAAGAAAGGACCACAAGCAAGGCAGGTCAACTCAACTTCAGAAGAGGTAATAGCTGCAACAGAGGGAATGTCAGAGAGAGAGTTCAGGATATACATGCTACAGATGATCTGGAGTCTCAAGGAAGACATGAGACAGCAAAATCAGACAATGAAAGATCACATTGACAAACAAATCCAGGAAGTAAAAGATCAATTTCACAGGGACATAGAGGTAATAAAAAACAAACAAATAGAAATCCGAGAAATGCAGGAAGCAATAAACCAACTTAAAAACTCAATTGAGAATACTACCAGCAGAGCAGATCACTTAGAAGATAGAACATCAGACAATGAAGACAAAGTATTTCAACTTGAAAAGAACATAGACAGCTCAGCAAGACTGCAAAGAAACCATGAGCAGAACATCCAGGAATTATGGGATAAGGTTAAAAGACCAAACTTAAGAGTCATTGGGATACAGGAAGGCACAGAGCTCCAAACCAAAGGAATAAACAATGTATTCAGTGAAATAATACGAGAAAACTTCCCAGACTTGAAGAATGAGACAGAATCCCAAATCCTAGAAGCCTACAGGACGCCGAATGTGCAAAATCATAAGAGATCCACAACTAGACACATTATAATGAAGATGTCCAACATACATTATAAGGAGAGAATTTTAAAAGCTACAAGAGAAAGGAAGCAGATTACATTTAGGGGCCAACCAATCAGGATAACAGCTGATCTCTCAACACAGACTCTGAAAGCTAGAAGATCCTGGAACAACATATTTCAAACACTGAAAGAAAATGGGTTCCAACCAAGAATCGTGTATCCGGTGAAATTAAGCTTCAGGATGGAAGATGAAATTAAAACCTTCCACGATAAACAAAAGTTAAAAGAATTCGCAGCTAGAAAACCATCTCTTCAAAAAATTCTTGGCAAAACATTACAGGAAGAGGAAATGGAAAATAACATTGAAAACCAACAGCGGGAGGCAGGGCAGTAAAAGGGGGAAAGTAATCAAAAAGGAAAACAAAACAGGTTTAGTAACATTAACAAACAAATATGGCTGGAAGATCAAAACATATCTCAATAATAACTCTAAATGTTAATGGCTTAAACTCACCAATTAAGAGACACAGGCTAGTAGAATGGATCACAAAACAAGACCCAACAATATGCTGCCTACAGGAGACACATATGATAGAAAAAGATATACATAGACTGAAAGTGAAAGGTTGGGAAAAATCATACCATTCATATGGACTGCGGAAACAAGCAGGAGTATCCATACTCATATCTAATAAAATAGATTCAAGCCAAAGTTAATCAAAAGGGATAAAGAGGGACACTACATACTGCTCAAGGGAACCATACACCAACAAGACATAACAATCATAAATATATATGCTCCAAATAATGGTGCAGCTATGTTCATCAAGCAAACTCTTCTCAAGTTCAAGAGTCTAATAGACCACCATACAATAATCATGGGAGACTTCAACACACCTCTCTCACCACTGGACAAATCTTCCAAACAAAAGTTAAATAAGGAAACTATAGAACTCAATAACACAATTAACAACCTAGACTTAATTGACTTATATAGTATACCACCCAACATCAAGTAGCTACACTTTTTTCTCAGCAGCACACGGAACCTTCTCAAAAATAGACCATATACTATGTCACAGGGCAACTCTTAGACAATATAAAGGAGTAGAGATAATACCATGCATCTTATCTGATCATAATGGAATGAAACTGAAAATCAATGATAAAAGAAGGAAGGAAAAATCAAGTATCACTTGGAGAATGAACAATAGGTTACTAAATGTTCAATGGGTTTTAGAAGACATCAAGGAGGAAATTAAAAACTTCTTAGAGTTAAATGAAAACACAGACACAACATATCGGAATCTATGGGACACATTGAAAGCAGTTCTAAGAGGAAAATTCATTGCCTGGAGTTCATTCCTTAAAAAAAGAAAAAAAACAACAAATAAATGATCTCATTCTTCATCTCAAAATCCTAGAAAAAGAAGAGCAAAACAACAGCAAAAGAAGTAGAAGGCAAGAAATAATTAAAATCAGAGCTGAAATTAATGAAATCGAAACAAAAGAAACAACTGAAAAAATTGACAAAACTAAAAGTTGGTTCTTTGAAAAAATAAATAAAATCGACAGACCCTTAGCCATGCTAACGAAGAGAAGAAGAGAGAGAACCCAAATTACTAGCATACGGGATGAAAAAGGTAATATCACAACAGACACTTCAGAAATACAGAACATAATCAGAAATTATTTTGAATCCTTATACTCCAATAAAATAGAAGATAGTGAAGGCATAGATAAATTTCTTAAGTCTTATGATCTGCCCAGATTGAGTCAGGAGGATATAGACAACCTAAACAGACCAATGACAATAGAGGAAATAGAAGAAACCATCAAAAGACTACCAACTAAGAAAAGCCCAGGACCGGATGGGTATACAGCAGAGTTTTACAAAACCTTTAAAGAGGAACTAACACCAATACTTTTCAAGCTATTTCAGGAAATAGAAAAAGAGGGAGAACTTCCAAATTCATTCTACGAGGCCAATATTACTCTGATCCCTAAACCAGACAAAGACACTTCAAAGAAAGAAAACTACAGACCAATATCTCTAATGAATCTAGACGCAAAAATCCTCAATAAAATTCTGGCGAATCGTATTCAAAAACATATCAAAAAAATTGTGCACCATGATCAAGTAGGATTCATCCCTGGGATGCAAGGCTGGTTCAATATACGGAAATCAATAAATGTTATTCACCACATCAATAGACTTAAAAATAAGAACCATATGATCATCTCGATAGATGCAGAAAAAGCATTCGACAAAGTACAGCATCCCTTTATGTTCAAATCTCTAGAAAAATAACAGGATCATACCTCAACATTGTAAAAGCAATCTATGATAAGCCACAGGCCATCATTCTGAATGGAGAAAAATTGAAGGCATTCCCTCTAAGATCTGGTACAAGACAGGGATGCCCTCTCTCACCACTTCTGTTCAACATAGTCCTCGAAACACTGGCCAGAGCAATTAGACAGACGAAAGAAATTAAAGGCATAAAAATAGGAAAAGAAGAACTTAAATTATCACTATTTGCAGATGACATGATCCTTTACCTAGCAGACCCAAAAGGGTCTACAAAGAAACTATTAGAGCTAATAAATGAATTCAGCAAAGTGGCAGGATATAAGATCAACACGCATAAATCAAATGCATTCCTGTATATCAGGGACAAATCCTCTGAAATGGAAATGAGGACAACTACTCCATTCACAATATCCTCCAAAAAAATAAAATACTTGGGAATCAACCTAACAAAAGAGGTGAAAGACTTATACAATGAAAATTACAGAACCCTAAAGAAAGATATAGAAGAAGATCTTAGAAGATGGAATAATATACCCTGTTCATGGATAGGCCGAACTAACATCATCAAAATGGCGATATTACCAAAAGTTCTCTATAAGTTCAATGCAATGCCAATCAAAATCCCAACAGCATTTCTTGTACATGAAAAAATGCTCAACATCGCTAGCAGTCAGAGAAATGCAAATCAAAACCACCCTAAGATACCATCTCACTCCAGTAAGAATGGCAGCCATTATGAAGTCAAATAACAACAAGTGTTGGCGAGGATGTGGGGAAAAGGGTACACTGGTTCATTGTTGGTGGGACTGCAAATTGGTGCAGCCAATTTGGAAAGCAGTATGGAGATTTCTTGGAAAGCTGGGAATGGAACCACCATTTGACCCAGCTATTCCCCTTCTCAGTCTATTCCCCAAAGACCTAATAAGAGCATGCTGCAGGGACACTGCTACTTCGATGTTCATAGCAGCACAATTCACGATAGCAAGATTGTGGAACCAACCTAGATGCCCTTCAATAGATGAATGGATAAAAAAAATGTGACATTTATACACAATGGAGTATTACTCTGCATTAAGAAACGACAAAATCATAGAATTCGGAGGGAAACGGATGGCATTAGAGCAGATTATGCTAAGTGAAGCTAGCCAATCCTTAAAAAACAAATGCCAAATGACTTCTTTGATATAGGGGAAGTAACTAAGGACAGAGTAGGGACGAAGAACAGGAGAAGAAGATCAACAATAATAGAGATGAGAGGGGGGAGGGAAAGGGAGAGAGAAGGGAAATTGCATGGAAAGGGATGGTGATCCTCAGGGTTATACAAAATTACATACAAGAGGAAGTAAGGGGTAAGGAAAGAATAATACAAGTGGAAGAAGTGTTTAACAGTAAAGGGGGTTGAGAGAGAAGAAGGGAAGGGAGGGGAGGGGAGGGGGGTAGTAGAGAATAGGATAGAGAACAGAATTCATCAGACACTAGAATGGCAATATGTAAATCAATGGAAATGTAATTGATGTAACTGATGTGATTCAGCAATCTGTATATGGGGTAAAAATGGGAGTTCATAACCCTTTTGAATCAAACTGTGAAATATATCAAAATAGATGTAATGTTTTGAACTACCAACAATAAAAAAAAATAAATTAAAGAAAAAAGAACAATAAAATTCCTTCAAGGTTGTAGAAGAAAAAACTAAAAAAATAAATAAATAAATAAAAAGAAAAAGAAAAAGAAACAGTGTGCACAGTAAGGGTATTTCCTTTTAGAAACACTGAAGGAGCTATGCCTAATATGAAAATCCAGGCTGAAGTACCTATCAGGCAGAGCAGCCTTGTATTTGAACCTTGCAGGTAAGGAAAGCACTTGGTAACTGTAAGTCTTTAGCATACAAGTGGCAGTTGGAAATATAAAGTAATAAAGTATAAAATCTTAGGGAACTTAAAATTATAAAGAACAGTGGACAGACAGGAGATCACCCTAACAATGAAATAGATGAGGAGAGAAAGGAAGGCATAGCAACATTATATCCAGCAAGGAAATCCAATGAACAAGGACTGACTAAAACAAAATGCTGGTCTCAAGAACAGGGAGGAAATTGCCTAATTTGCTGAAGAGTGCTGTGGAAGTAGCTGTGCAGTGTATGGAAGCCTCCATGGAAAAAAAGGAGTGGCATCAGGACAGATCAATAACCTACATAATAAAGGAAAAGGTATTACACACCCAAACAAAGGCATGATACAGTAAGACAAATGAAGACAATCAAAAGTTGTTTACCTGGCTGAACCAAGGAGGAGCAATTATTTCTCATAAACAGAAGGAAATAAAGAGAACTGGAAAGTACAGTTAGATCTTGAGGTAGAAGAAACTAAAAGCACATGACCCAAATAAACCATTTCTCCTTCATAAATGGGCTTAGGCTCAACCTCTGCTGAGACTTTTCTCCAGCCTTCCATTTGTCTCCCTTCAGTGGCATATCTTCAGTGGCATCCTTAGTACTATGTGAACCCTTAGACAGTTGGGCTAGAGGTAGGTCTCTGTTACTGACTAGGAACCCTCAAAAAAGAACTTCACCATTCTGTGAAAAGCATCCAACTTACAGGACAACTGTGATTATTAAATGATGCAGTGCATGTGAGGCACACAGGGGAGCAATCTGGTATGTGGCTGCTCAGGTGACTAGTAGCACTTTCTGATGATGCAACAATTTTCATTTAATGTAATAATTTAAAATGCTACTTTCATATATGGCTGCAGTTTTTGAACAAAATAAAATTTAGATATATTTGTTCATGCAACAATGCTGTAAGCAACTTGAGAATAAGAACTGTGTTTTCTATTCTCAAAAATTACCATATTGCTTTGCCTAGGGGAAGTTTGTTAAAATTATTATTTTCATAAGTAAGGAAGTAAAGCTATTAGTTAAGGCAATAGCTCAGAAGAGGCTGCAAACTGAAAGAGAAGTATAAAGATAAGAAATATGTTAAAGAATCAACAAGAGGATTATAAATGCAATTACTTTCAAATATAGAAAGATAAATCTATGTATGCATCTCTATTCCCCCCACCACCTCAAGACAATGACACCAAAAGTATACAAGCATAAACTCAAAAGAAGAGAGGCACCACAGAGACCACAGTTCATAGGAAAAGAGAGAGAGAGAGACAGACAGACAGACAGACAGACAGACACTCTGACCTGAGAGGCAAAAGGTGATACATTCAAACATGGAAAAAGTCACAAGAACTAAGTAATATTCTACAAAGTTCCAGAAAGGGTTAGAAAGGCTCATCCTCAGGAGGTGCAGGATAAGGGCTGAGGTAAGGTTTATAACATGAGCAGTTAGGCACGTTTTTTTTCTACTGTACTAAGCAACTAAGCACCCACCAGCAATGCTCATGAGAAGTTTGAGTCCTTCCCCTGGGGAAACCAGACCTGTCAGATTCTAAACTGGGGCTCCAAGGCTGCTTGCAGGGAGAGTAGGATGCAAGCCAGGAAGCAGTGATTACATGAAGTCCTGCACACTGAAGAAACAGTGAGACCCCAATTATCTCCTCACATATAAACTGTTAGAACCAGGATTATCCAAGACTCCTACATCAACATTCTCATCAAGAGAATGGTGGAGTCTTCTAACTGAACCCAACCACTTAAAGAAAGCTTCCAGAAAGAATTCTCTCCTAGAGCCTCCTGAAGGAGTGCAGCCAAGCCAATATGCTGATTTCAACCCAGTGGTATCGATTTTGAACCTCCAACTCCAGAACTTTGAGAGAATACATTTCTGCTGTTTTAGATCACCATGTTTGTGGTAAATTGTTACATCAGCCATAGTAAATTAATATGGCTGGGAAGGTAATTATAAAGTGAATATGTGAATTCATGGTTTTCTACATAAAGTTCACAGCATAGTGATGACTTCATAATCAATAAATGTCACTATTATTGAAAAAGTTTTTTTCAAGAAAGCTTCCAACATGAAAGGCAAACCAAATACAGAAAAAATGATTTTTTAAACAATGATTAATATCATATAGCTAAGGGAAGAAACCTCATCTACACAAGAACAGCATGATTCAAAGAAAAGAATAACAAAGAAATAATTCCTTATAACTAAAAACACACAAAACATTTTTAAAATAAGAAAAAATTTATAAAAAGGGCTTTCCCAAAAATTTAAACAAGAGACAAAAAAGAAGATAATATCAGGTGATCAATTCTTAAAGATCCAACATCTAACTACCATTACTGCTAAGAAAAGAGATGAGAGAAAATTTATCAAAACAATGGAAAAGGTCTAAAAATAAAAAAGAACAAATTCATTTTCCATAAAATGATGTGCAGGTATTGCCTTGGTAAAATGAAAATATAAAAAACATCGGACCTAACAATTACCAAGTGGAGCATTACATGGAGATTTGGTTTGAAAAAAAAAAAAAAAAGCAAGCAACAAGACACCCAGACTTTGTGGCCTCCCTAACAATTCTTAGCCATCTCAAAGATCTGGAGGTAGAAGCTATGAAAATTGACAAAGTAGAGTGGTCAATAATGTTACCATTAAGCTCAGATTGAAGAAAATTTCAAAATAAACAAGGAATCCTGAGTGGAGGGTAGGGGGCAGCAATTTTAGAAGGCTTCTAAAATCACAGTGGGAATACATAAAGGTAGAAGACAGTTGATACACTAGACTTAAAAATGGTTCAGGGTTGATGTAGAAAAATATCAGAAAGGGAGAAAGAATCATATATAATAATAAAGCCCATGCATAAAATATGTAATTAAGGGATTGACATTATCTTAAATGTATACTACATCAACTATAACGAATATCATTTTGAAAAGTTCACTAAATTATCATTTACATGACCATGATCAGATGCCACTAAGAAAATAAACAATGATCCATGCACATGAAAAAAAAAGATGAATTAAATGGAGATTAGGCTAAAGACCATTATTACCAACCATAGAAACAATAAAGGGACAACAATGTGTTATAATTTAGTTGATTTAATTGACTTGACAATGGTAGTCAGCACTATTTCCTAAAGGCTATGTATCTTTATCTCATTTAATTATCAAAGTAACATTCCAGTTAGTTTCTAAAAAGATGCAATGCTTCCATTCTACACAAGCAACTAAGGTAAGTCAGCAAGATGGGAAAGAGGGGCCATTTTGGACATGAGTACATCAGGCTTGTTTTACCAGTACCGAATTTTAAAAATTACATGCAAATATAAAGCGTGCATTTGCTATTTAAGTATCTAAAGGGTTTTACATTATATTATATTCCAAAAGTACCTTGTGCCAGGCATGGAAGTGCATGACTTTCATCCCAGAGGTTCTGGAAGCTGAGGCAGGAGGATCCCAAGTTCAAAGCCAGTCTCAGCAATTCACTGTGGCCCTAAGCAACTTAGTGAGGCCCTATCTCAAAATAAAGAGGGCTGAGGATATGGCTATGTGGTTAAGTGCCTATGGGTTCAATCCCAAGTACACCCTCCCCCACCAGATTACTTTCATGTTACTCCTTGCATTTACTTTGTTTCCTGACTAAACCCTAGGCATTGAAAATACAAATGCAGAAGAGTTTAAAACAATGAATACCCAAAAGAGAGAATGACTTTTTATAAGCTGTCAAATTTGCCAATTTGTTATCAAAATTTGCTAATCTCCATTACTTCTTTTAATTTCCCCTTTTGAAAAACTAAAACAGGGCTGGGGATGTGGCTCAAGCGGTAGCGCGCTGGCCTGGCATGCGTGCGGCCCGGTTCCATCCTCAGCACCACATACCAACAAAGATGTTGTGTCCGCCGAGAACTAAAAAATAAATATTAAAAAAAAAATTCTCTCTCTCTCTCTCTATCTCTCTCTCTCTCTCTCCCCTCTCTCACTCTCTCTTAAAAAAAAAAAAAGAAAAACTAAAACAAGGAACTTACTAATTGAGCAACAAAAATACCAAATCAGCCCTTATGTTTTGTATTTCCTATTAAAATACACTGACATAAAACTTCAATTCTCAGAGAACTGTTTGGTTTGTTTTTTTTTTTTTATAACTCTTAACTATATAATTAGAAGTCTATAGTTTGCCAAATAACTCTTTGCACAGTAAGGTAAAATATTAAACTTAAAATTTTCAAATAAGTAAAAATTCTTTGAAATTTTTAGTTTCCCTAAATAAAAGGAATTATTTTTTAATTATCACCTTGCCATCTTATTTTAGGCTCTAAAACTTGCACAGCTTCTCAAAATGTAAATTACGGCCAAGTATGAAATTGTTAAGCAACAGTTAATTTTGGATTTAAAATATACATGACATCTACAGACATTAAGGCTAAGAAAGTCCGTAGATTAGATACAATGAATAAAGTCTATAGCTAATTCCTCAAATTTGATCAATGTACTATGGTTATTTTAGAGCATTATTTTGTCCTTTTTTGTAAGAAATGCACACCAAGGTACTAGAGGTTGTAAGTGATTCTCAAAATAAATACACAGATAAAGCATGAGAGAAATATATACACACACATATACAAACGCAGATGTGTGTATGTATGTGAGTGTGTATCCATATACACACATGGGCAGAAACAATAAGGATAAGCAAAAGTCAAATGTTACTATTTCAGCATCTGAAAAGTACATGAATATTCTTCATACTATTATCACAACTTTTCTGGAAGTCTCAAATGAGGTCAGAACAGGTAAAAATAAAAAGTTAAAAGAAAAGTATGTTAAATTCCTCCTTGAATTTTCTTTTATCACATCATTAGCATCTTAGGCAGAAGTGGTGATGAGAAGTAGAATAAAACAAGACAGTGCAGAAATACTCACTAGGTGGAAACCTGAGAACTGCATGACTGCCATATTCTGAAAAGAAAAAGATCTTCACATGAAAAGAAGAATCCTAACTAGCAGAAACAATGAACACAGAAATCCTTTATGGCTATTGGAAAAGAAAGCTACAGAGGCCCAACCCTTTCTGGTGGAAGGGGATATATTATTCCAAGGCCCTCCAATCTTGATTCACAATATGTACCACTTTATGAAAAAGATCTTGAAAGACAATACTTTTAAAATGAATAATCATTGTTTATTTCTAAAATGTACAAAAAGCAAAAACCAATGTACTAATCAAAGGAGGTTATGAAACGATTTTAAAACAAGACACTCTGATGACTAGAATAATTTTCATAAAAACAACAAAACAAAAAAGTACACAAAATTCAACACAATCACTGGCTCAGATGAGGAATTCCACCTCATGACCTCACTGGCAGTCTTCAGTCCCTCGAAAGAAGAAAGGGGCCGAGAATAACAACAATCAGGTGGTCCCTTTATGGGGTGACAACATTCGAGGAGGAAGCCTACCTCAGACTAAAGTGACAAGCACTAACTTCACTGAAAACAAAACAAAACAGAAAAAAAAAAAATAGCCTTTGGAATAGTCCTTTAGGACCGAAGACTGCATGTTTCTAAACTAGCAAAAAAAAGATATTCTGTGAAGAAAGTCACAGAAAGGAGAAAGAGCTGAAACCCTATTTGGCCAGAGAAAGAGATTACACATGAAGATAGGAAACAGAAAAGGGGACTGCAGGCCGCAGGTTCATATGGAGGCCAGGCCCAGAGAGCCTTCCATGACAGGTGTTCGGGAGTTTGTGGCTCTCTCGGTAGACAAGTGGGAGCCATTCAAAGGTCTTAAACAAATAGTGCCAAGCGAATGATGCATAAAATAAATGTGAATGCAGAACCTAATTATGTAAACTCTAATGGGAAACAAATGACAGGTCTCTTTTTAAAAGGTGTAAAATCATTTTAAGTTAGAAATGTGGGCATGAGGAGATTTAGTCCTGTGACATCCATTTTATAACCATTTATTAGCTTTATTTTTATAAGTGAAATGGGCCTCAGGTCAGACAAGACAGGCACAGGTATTATCTTTGAGGACTTAGAATAACAGAGCTGTAACAGGAAATCTTGACATTCCTATTGATTTCAGAAGCAATGAAAATCCTTGGCAAAATTATGATACAGGTCTGCTTAGGCCAATTTTTTGACAGGCACTCTTGACTTTGAGCAATGTCAATACCCTGCAGTAAACCCTTTTGCTGCAGAGCTTGAAGATAATCAGTTGCAAAAAGACCACCACCAAAATAAAAGGGAGGGCACAGCATAAGTAACTCTCAGGACTCAGCTGTTAAACATCTAGAGGTTGAGGTGTAAGTGAAGGTGGGTGGACAGGTGTTGTGAAGAGGTGTAAGTGAAGTAGGTGGACAGGTCAGAGGTGTTGATCATTATTTCCATTCAATGGTGATATCTACATTAGAAATGAATGAAAAACATTAATGTGGGATTTACCCAAACACAGATGAAGGAATCCAGAGGCTACCTATTTAAGTTTTACTATGACATGATATGACACATGTTCTAGTCAGGCACCATGGCTGTCAACTGTAGCCCAAAGAACAGTACGTCTAAACTGAAGGCCACTGGAAGCCAGAAGCAGCTGTTTACTTGTAGGACTTCCTTGCTCCTTCTCGTATTATCATCACCCCCAACACATCCACGTTCCCCGCACTGTTCTACTCATTCAGCACACACTGACTCACTGCAGCTGCAAAACAACTCTATTAATAAAGTCCCTCCTGTTACTATTACCCTTTCCACAGGCACCTAAAAGAGTTAATCTGCCTTCCCAAGGTCACACGAATACTTAGCTTCAGAGCCAGGGCAGAACCCAAGCAGCTGGTTCCTGGAAGCTACACTCTTAACCACTGCCCAAAATGCCTCCCTGTGCCTGTTATATGGTTTGAACCATACATGTCCATTTTAAAAATGTAGTAAGGTAGGGAAGAAGCCATGCCTTCTAATACAGATGTGCACAATAAATCTGAGGTAAGTAGGGCAAAATTATTATTTTACAAAACTATGAAGTTGTCTCCTAATGAAAAATTTCCTAAAATGTTGGTATGCCGAACCCACTGAAATTAAAAACACACAACAGGAATCCTTTTCATTTAAATAAATATGTTTTGGTTTGGAAAATCATTTTTAAACTATATGGCCTACGCTGTTCATAGAATAAAATATCTTCAAAACTCCTCAATGTTAATCTATAAAATTATATCTATAAACAGGCTAAAATACAGTTTCTGTTAAACCACACTGATCACTTTATTTTTTTTTAATCACAATTTTTAAAAAATCTTTATATTCCCTACTTGAGGAACTGTTTGTAATTACAGTGGCTGAGAATAGCAGAGTCTACATTTCATACTGAAATTTACTAACCAATGTTGACTAAAATAAGAATACTATTGTATTATTATTTCAAATGAAAATACATGTGTATTCATTTGTTCATAAAATAAACCTTATTAATACTGTAAATGCACACAAAAAAATTTAGATTAAGAACTTGTCAATAATTATCTCATGGGTTAGAACCTGGCCATGGCAACAAGAAGTGCCCCACATAAGACTCCTTAAGTACAAAGTGCTTTACCTGCTAGAAATCACATCTTCACATTCTATCCATTTCGGGGGAAAGAAGAAGGGAGGAATGAGGAGGAAGGAACATGAGACAGAATATATGTTCAGTACTAACTGAATGACCTGTAGGAAGTCAGAAACTGCAGAAGGAGATGGCAGGGTGATGATGAAAAACATAAGGACTTAAGAAAGATGAGAAGCCATGGAACAAGGAGGGCCAGGCAAAGAAGCAGCAGCCACAGCAACCATTTTGCACTTCATTAAGGTCATTCTGAATGCAGGATCCTGTATTCAATGTTTCCCACATGGTATGAAAATTATTTGTATTTGTAGAAATGCCAACCATTTTGTTTTTAAAAGTAAACAATTTGTAAACAAGTCAAGGCAAGTTACCAAGGTAGGGGGGAACACATGGTTGAGAGGAAAAACATGGAAAACAAATCCAGGATTCTGTTATTCAGCTTTGTACGTCAGTTTAACGAGAGCTATCAATCTTTCTTTTCATGAACGCCAAACAAAGAAGGAAGAAATACAGATTTGTCTTCATACCCAGGAGCTAGAACTTCAAATCCTGCAAACCTGAACTGACAATCTGAAGCCTCTGTAGTTCCCGAAGGACCGCATGCGTTTTATTCCAGACCTTTGTCTTCATTTCTAATCATTTTGCTTTACGGCTGTTTTGACAAGTACTGATGGAGTGGCGTCGTCCAGGTGCTTGCCTTTCAGAGGCAAGGGTGACAACCACACTTTAATCTCTAAATCTTTCCAAATAACTCATTTTTTTCCATAAAGCTGGTGTTCAATAGCAGTGATACTACTGCAGAATCTTGAGAGGCAAAAAAACCAAACTCAAAACTCTCATATTTCTTGATAGTTCAACTTTTTCTTCTTCACTTTTAAGATCTTCCTGAACCAAATGTGTATCTTTTTATTCAGCTGTTGCCCCTTATCCATGGGAAGTGGAGATACAATCCAAGACTCTCAGTGGCTGCCTGAAACTGCAGCTAGCACTGAAGTCTATGTATATGTCTTTTTCTACAAATACATACCATGATAAAGTCAAAGTTATAAGTTAGTTCTGTAAGAAATTAATAATGACTAGCAATAAAATAGAGCCATTACAATGATATGCTAAAATAAAAATTGAAAACATGTAGTGTTTCTTTCTGGGATTTTTCTATTCAACATTGTTGGACCATAGTAGTCTTCAGGTAACTGAAATACCCCTGTGAAACCACAGGTATTATCGAAAACAAAACATTAACATATGGCTTGCCCTTTTACACAGCTAGTGACTTGCTAAAGAAATGGTCATTCATTCAACAAATATTTATCACATGGCTATTCCTATGAGTCAGGCTTGTTTTAGAACATTGCTAATTCTGAGCAAGCCAGGAAACACCAATGCCTCGCCAAGGTTTCACCATAAAGAGCTGGAGACAGGATTATCTTCCTGTGATAAGAGCCATGGAGGAAATGTGTGGCACCCATGAAAGACAAGGGCTGGCAATGGAAGGACACTTCAGGGGGGTGACAAGGGATCTCACTACGTAGGTGGCAATGAGTTGATCCTTGAAAGGCAAGGAGCCACATGGGGAAGTGGCGTTTTTGCAGAACAAATGAAATTTGTAAAGGGGCAGCTGGGGCAGGAATGGATGCGGCAGGAAGGAACATAAAGGAAATGAGCACGGCCAGGCATGGAAGCACAGAGCTGCATGCCAGAAGATGGAAAAAATGGGTACGACAAGGTCTTCCAGGTCATAGCAAGGAACAAGGTTATAGTCTGACATGGGAAACTAATGAAAGTCCTTGAGCAACTGGATTACAATATCCAATGTCCATTGTGGGAGATACTAATCTGCTTCTCAAGGAAAGGTTTGGAAGAAAGCTAGGGCAGACAGAGGGAGACACAATGGAGGGCACTGTAGTGTAGGCAGGACAGGATGGTGATGAGCTTCAGTGATGTCAACGGAGGTTCTATTTTGAGTTTGAAAATATAGAATTGGCTGATAAATTGGATCAACGAAGAGAATCAAAGAATACCTTTCCAGGAAATTACTTTCAAGTAAACCTACTTCTGACCTGTTACATAGCTAAAATATAAGAGCTTATTTTCATATTACATTTAGAAAAAAATGTTCCAAATAGGAAAATATCTCTAACTAAATTACACACATAGTCCGCCATCCATATACGTGTTTGCAAAATCCACATATTCAACAAACTATGGACCAAAAATATTTAAAAAGATCATTGTATCTGTACTGAACATGTACAGACTATTTTCCTTGCCATTATTCCCTAAACTGTAAAATATTTATTTACATACCACTTCCATGTATTAGATATTATAAATAATCTAGAGATGATTTAAAATATATGGGAAGAGGTAAATAAGTTACATACAAATACTCTGCCTCTTTATATATGGGGTTTGAACAGTCCTAGCATTCATGAAGGTTCTGGAACAAATCCCCCAGAGACACCGAGGGCCAACTGTACAGAGAATATACCCTATGTAGTACTCAAGTCAATTAAAAAAGTTTCGAGAAAATATTAAAACAGACTGATAAGCTTATAAATATACTTTGGCATGTATAATGCATATACTATATGCTTATGATAGGTTACAAAGCTTTAAGAAAAAATACTGTATTTCAAATCCCCTCTTTGATCTTTATATAAATAAAGTGATTTGAAGAATGAGTCTAAGATCCCCTGGTACTTAGAAGAAACATTCTGGAAATGTGAATTTATTGACAAGTATATTATTTGCCATATTCAATTCTTTTAACAATTGTTATAGTCAAGTCTACAGGTTATCCAAGTACTTTTAACCTTTCTGGGTGGTTCTGGACTATTTAATGATGAAATACTAACAGGAACAATAGAAGATTTTTAAAGGCTCTGTAAAATTTGTCACGTATTATCGATTAGGCTGAGTAAAGGAAAACAATAAAAAAATCAATTGCTGAAAGAACCAAAAACATCTAAATTCAAATGATAAAAATGTTCTTCCATCTGACTACCCCCTAGCTGTCACACTGTGTGTGATTAAGGCTAAAATGTTACAATAATAATTATGACACACTCAGGTGTATAATTCTG
Source organism: Urocitellus parryii (assembly GCF_045843805.1). Lineage (NCBI taxonomy): Eukaryota > Metazoa > Chordata > Mammalia > Rodentia > Sciuridae > Urocitellus > Urocitellus parryii. Next base: position 117,516,356 of record NC_135540.1, on the reverse strand, counting down.
CTTCATGCTGAGCTCCTTGGTTTTTCATGTGAAGACTGGCATAACATCAACCGTCTCCCACACTTTCTATGAGGATGACCTGTAATGAATGCAAAGTGCCTACAACAGTGCCTTAGCTACCATGCATGCTCACATAGGACAGGTACTGTCTTCAGGAAAATCTGAGTACAGATAATCCTAACAGAATCTGCTTTGGATATGACTTCCAATTTTTTTTAATAAAATTAAGCATACCTAAAGTAGAAAATCAGAAATGCAAAAGTGTTCCAAAATCTGAAACATTTTGGGTACTTACGCAATACTCAAAAAATTTAGAATTCTGGAGCATTTCTGACTGTGAAGATTAGGACTAAGGATGCTTAACCAGGAAAGTCAATGCAAATATTCCCAAGTCTGAGAAAGTCTGAAATCTGAAATCTAAAACACTTCTGGTCCCAAGTATTTCCAAAAGGGAATACTCAACCAATAAAGAATTTATACTGCAGTAGTAACTTCAAATGCACAAGTATCAGGATTAACACTATAAAGTGAGTTTCTCATCCTGTTGTTCCTTGAATTGAGTAACAGCTGAACTATGCCATCTCGGGATGGTTAGGCTGCTGAACCAATCAAAGCCCACCTTCAATTGGCCTATTTAGCCTAATCTTCTTGCACTTTCTTTGTTCTGGGAAGACAGTTGTCATATTTTTATGACTCTATTTCTCAAATTAGTTCCAATGTACGTAGCATCAGCATGAGGCCAGTGTCTTAGTCATCTTTATATTCAAAATGGCTAGCATAAGCCTGGCACAAGGAGTTGCTGGATAAAGGAACGAATGCCCAGTGACTCTGCTCATCAAATTCCCCAAACTGAGAATATGATTTTAAATCAAATTGATTCCAATAATTTCTTGGAAACTATGCTTAGGTTTTATTTTACTTAAACGTACTCATATTTTTAATCACAACAAATTTAACTACTCCTGTCAGTCAGTACTCTGACTGAATGTATGCCAACCTGAGCATGCCTATCCTGAAGATCCAAAGTCCAAAACCTTTTGAGCATGAGATGATGCTTCACGTAGAAAATTCTATTCCATGAAACTTTGTTTCATGCTCAAAATTATTGAATAAATTGTATAAAACTACCTTCAGGCATGGAGTTTAGACTTAGAGCCCATGCCCAGATATTTCATTATAGATATGATCTATTCCAAAATCCAAAAAAGTCTGGAATCTAATCCAAAACACTTTTGGTCCCAAGTATTTCAGATAAGGGAGATTCAAACCATAATGAAAAATGCAAACACATAGGAAGAACTGGCAAGTTATCTATATTACCTCACCAATTGGGGATCCCTAAGGGCAAGGTTTGAGTATCAGAAACAGATTTCGATGGCTCATGAGGTAGAAACCAGTGGATTCTGTTGAGAATTCACTCTGCTTTCCAAACCAGTGGTAAGTCCCTGTTGCATTACTTGAAATAATATCTGTGCCTGGAAGCATTTATAAATCCTTAAAAATCTCTCTCTACTGTAAGATGAAATCTAACATCTTAAGGGGAAAAAATCAAAATTTAAACCTAATTGTTTTGATAATGGAATAAAGTTTTATCCAGTAACAAAATCTAAGAGGAGCAGAAAAGATACCTTCAAGCAGTTTTTTCTCTGAAGAGACTTTAGAAGCAGCAGCAGGAGCCTGATACAAGAAGTCACAGAGGAACACGGACTGGGTGGCATCTTGATTTAACCCACCCTCGGAATGAATGTCATGTTGAGGGAAATCTAGAAAAATTAAAGAAACAATACCTTGGAAATCCAAAATGCAAATAACTTCCCTTTGTTTATGAATATTTAGATGAGTTTTGAGCTAGAAGAAAAATGACTTCAAATTTACCCCTGAATAAATGCAGAGCAATTTATTTTACTTTGCATAAAATTTGCAAATAAGCACTTAAGTCATACTTGTTATTCATATATGAAAAATCGGATTTAATTTTGGTGAAAATGATTATGTGGGATTAACTATTTTCATCTCACATTTATGAGATTAAAGAAATTAAAAAAAAATACATTTCCTCAACTTTTTCTTGAAATGGGGTAACAGAATATTTTGGTAATTACATTTTTCTTCCTTCTAATTTTTTTTATTTTTTAAGTTGAGAAATAAACAGATTTGTGCTTTCATCCTTTAAGGGATACATCAGAAGAAAGTGGGTTAATTTAGGGTAAGGGACAAACCTGAGAATTTGTTATGATAGAGAAATTCCATTTGCAGACTCTGCCCAGCCTTCTTGGCCAGGAGATAGGGGGTGCTATGTACGGGGTCTCCAGTCGCACACATGACATCAGCTCCACTGAACAGTAAAGCCATCGTTTCCAGCACGTCTGGTTTCACTACAGCAGCACACAGAGCCTAGCCATGAAAAGAAAATATACCTTTTAAGGGAAGTAAATATGATGCTACTTATTACAATGAATGAAAGTCTCACTATTCATTTATGAGATGAAGATTTTATTCAGTGTTCCCTGAGGCAGCTAATAATAACTAAGCTCTGAATTAGGCAATAGGCACAAAATGCCTGCTTTGTATGGATTTAAATTACAACCTAAGACCTCTGCATCTCAGTTCGCTCCTCTGTTGCTGTGATTTTCTCCTTCCAAATCTTCTCATCCATCATAGCTGCTTTGGAAGACATTTTTATGCCTACCTATTCTATTGTGGTTGACAATAAGAAAATTCAAAACCTTTCAAATGTAATAATGAAGTAGCCACTAAATGTTCCACCATATGGATGTTATTAATATATTTTTCCTAGCCTAATTAGAAGCTGTAGAATATTTAAATTATTATTGTGCTTTGGGAATTTGAAAGATAAGGGCAAAGCAAATTCAGTATCTTTTTGTGGGAGGGCAAGGGATAGGAGGAGGAAAAACAGTAAACAGTAACCAAGAGGCAATAAAACATTATTGGTGCATGTTATACATGCAGTCAAATATTCATACTGTGGCACCCTGATTTCACCTGAATGTACAGCTTCAAACCACAGCTTCACCTCCTCCCTGATGGGCTCATCTGGAGGGATCACTTGTGGATCTGTCCTCCATGATGTGAGCTCAGAACAATGTTGCAGCGGCTGCTCCGTGAGAAGGGTAGATGCACAGAAAAGAAGTTCTAGACGCATTCACAGTTGCTGGCCCAAAGGGTTGACTATTCAAAAAGTACTTATCTTTTCAAACCTGGTCTAGTTGACCTCTAGAACTCCCCTCCCATTAGGATCAGAAAGCCTGCACTCTTACACTCAATTTTGTATTAATTTGCTAGGTGTCCTTGAGCATGGCCTGTCTCTCTGGGTCTTACTTTCTTCTTTCCTGCAAAAAGGCACAGGAAAGAAACAATGGCTATCACCCTTTCTCCTCTGACAGCCTCTATGCCTCCTCCACTTAGTCACATTTCCTCTCTTGCCAGTCTTTCCCTTCAGAGCACACTGTGTATTTATTAGAATCTAGCTGTTTATGGACACTTTCCCCTATTTGACTGCCATTCCCATAAATAAAAGCAACACATCTATTTGTTGACACAAACATATCCCCAGCACCAGAGTACTCACCAATTTGCAAGTGCACAATAAATAACCAATAACGTAATTGTTTTAAAATTATTCACTCACACTAAAATGGCATTCATTAAGAAGCCATTGTAGAGATAAGTTCCAATAGGTAAACTTCCCTAAAAATATTTAAGAGGAATATAGTTGCTAGCCCTCACTCAAAACCAATACTAGTGTGTTAATTCATGGCAACTGCTCACTTGAGTATGTCAACTATAACTGACAAGATTCACATTACCATTTAAGTAGAGAAAAGAATGGGGGGAAGGAAAGTCTTTGTTCTCCAAACTCACCAATTACCTTACAAAACTCACAATTTACACTTTATGTTGTAGAACTCTGGCATACAGAATTAGATTAAATACAATACTAGGTTTATGATGCCCTATTATTCCATGAATGTCCAGTGTAATGTTCAGTTATTGCAATAGTCTAATTAGCACCCATAAAGACACTATGCAAAGCAATATCAAATATTCATAAAAACCTACATCTAACTATTCAGTTCCAAACCTCTTGTCCAATCTCCCAGGTTTGGGCCCACCTCAGGAATCCATGTTGAATCTTTCATTACTCGCTTTTTTTTTCTTTTTTTGGTACCAGGGATTGAACTCAGGGTCACATAACCACTGAGCTGTACTCCCAGCCCCCACCCGACCCCTTTTTAAACATTTTTAGTTATAAATGGACACAATACCTTTATTTTATTTGTTCATTTTTTATGTGGTGCTCAGGATCGAACCCAGTGCCTCACATGTGCTAGGCTACAACTCCAGCACTCCCCAGATCTTTTATTCCCCCCCAAGCCCTTTCTTAATGTTTTATATTGAGAAAGGGTCTCACTAAGTCCTTAGGGCCTCACTAAATTTCTAAGATTGGTCTCAATCTTGCTATCCTCCTGCTTCAGCCTCCTGAGTGGTATGCGGGGTGGTAGTGTGCACCACCACCCTGGGAAAATCCTTCATTCTTTATGAGCTCTTACTTTAAAATTAGTTCATGAACTCACTTTACTAATACCAAAGATACACAAAAAACAACTTGCTTTAGGAATATTGAATCAATAGAATAATAGCATAAGTCAATTGTATAGCTAACCTTTTATATGTGGACAATGGTCTTTATTTTGTAATCGTATAGCATATGATACGTACCCCTAAGATCCTTACCCAACAAGCATTACCATTAAAAACAGTAGAGAAGTGAATACCATGGAATGATCATCTGAACACTTATGAAAACCAGGTATATAAAGGTATATCCTGTAAATGCCTATACACAGAAAAGTCTCCTAACACATAAGAGATGAAGCAGCAATTTAGAACCTAAGAAGGGGTGGGAGCTACTTAACAAAGCCCTCTGCCTTCATATTTTCACCAAAAGACCAAATGAGTAGCATGAAATCAGCAAGAAAGCATACAGAATCCCTAGGCCACAGCAAACAAGACTCCAAATCAATGGCACTGAGCAAATCAGAGCTGGAAATTAAAAGTTGAGTGATGGGGACTGGGGTTGTGGCTCAGCAGTAGTACGCTCACCTAGCAAATTCGAGGCCCTGGGTTTGATCCTCAGCATCACATAAAAATAAATAAATAAAGATATTGTGTCCAACTACAACTAAAAAAAATAAATATTTAAAAAAGTGATCAGTGATACAATAGCAAGATAAAAAGTATAGCACAGCTAGGCACAGAGGCACACATTCTTAAACCCAGCAGCCGGGGAAACTGAAGCATGAGGATCAAAAGTTCAAGGCCAGTCACAGCTACTAAGTGAGATCCTGTCTCAAAATAAAAAATAAAATGGGCTAAAAATGTAGCTCAATGGTACAGTGGTCTGGGTTCAAAACCTAGTACCCCCAGCATAAAAGTATGTCATAATATCTGTCTGAAAAACAGAAAGAGCTGTCAAAGTTTAAAGATTCTGGGGAAGATTTGAGTTAAGTGGAAACAGTCATGGAAGAAATGTCCCTCCCCTCTTGGTAACGAATCTTCAAGTAAAACAGTGGAGAAACATTCTCAAAAAATAAACGTAAATAAAACCATAATTGCATCAAATAGTACAAGATTTTTTTTTTTTATCAAGAAGCTTGTCCTGTGTTCAAAAAAGCAATGAACACCATATCCATTGTTAGGATTTACTGAATACCTTATTTAATTCTTCTTTGGTTAGAGATGCCAAGAGAGTCTTTCTGAATTTCCCTTCTTTGTATTTTTGAGTAATAAAGTTTTTTCTCTTTTCCACTGGTGAGTCCATGTGCAATTCTTCATCCTTTTGAAGGTTACCAGCCCAAAAGTCATTTGCTCTTTTGTTTCCAATGATGATAAAAAGCTTAAGTCAAAAAATAAATAAATAAAACATATCAGTTCATAAAATGTATTTGAATCTGCAAAAAAATTGGACTCAGATTATAAATTAAAGCATGACTTAGTATGAAATACAAGGGAACACACGCAAGACTCAACTCTTTCAAGAAGATGAAGTGTGAAAGCAGATACTCTATTTTTAAACCCTGCCTTGCTGCTCTGAATAATGGCAAAACGTCAGCTTCAAAAGAAACTGCAGGCAGCACACACTGCTGCAAAAGTCATTTTATTCTTTGAAACTCACACTAGGACGGAGCAGGTGGGCTAATGCCATCCTTTGTGAGCAGTTGTGGAGGAGGAGCAGAAAGTGGACAGAAGGGACAGCAGGTTAGATTGCACCACAGTCAGTGGCAGAGCCCGGCCAAGGTGAGGACATTTTGCCAAATGTCTTTATTCACGTTTTTCATATTTTACCATGTTGATTTAGATTTCTCCCTTTCACTACCATTAAAGCTCTTCCTACTATCTCATTTAGGAAGATTTCTGAAAGTCTTACAACTCTCAAACAGGCTATAAGCATAAGCCATTTTTATAAAGCAAGAACTTCATCAAAGAGGCTGTAAAGTAATTCACACCAGGCATTGCCTATCTATGTCTTCCCCAGTCTCTGCTCACCACCAGTTATGCAGGACTTACCTCAATGAGCTCGTTGCTCCAAATGCTGGCATCCATTTTTAGACTTCTAACCTTGGAGTCTTTTGGTCCCAAAGATCTATGTTGTCCTGAAGTCAACAACAATTCAATTTCTACTTTAGTTTGCACATGATTTTATTTTGTTTTCCCAAAAATGAGTATAAGTTTCCACACCTAAGTGTGTGTGTACATATCAAAACCAACCAGCACTTACTTTCTTATATGCCAACAGCACTGAGTAGTCGTAGTACTTACACACAGATCATAACCAAACACAATGAAGAAGACACAACAAAGATAATGGCAATCATCTTTATCACTGACCGCATTAATATAAAACTATATTATTAAAAGAATATGTATGCATGCATGTATGTGTTTCTCTGTGTATATACACACACGCACACATGCACACGCACACATACACACACTTGGTAATTAGCTAGAAATCACTGAAGACCTGTTTAAATGAGGCTGTTTGAATCCTATATATGTGAATATAGATATTATTCCTAATAACGTTTTTAAAAGCTACATCTCTAATAATAAAGTATTTAGAAATATGGATTCTTCATTCTACGATTACACCTGGAAGAGTGTAAGAGCCCAGCATTCTATTATCGTCAATTCAATTAGGCTTTATAGTCTAACTGGTGTCCACATACATATCAGATGCTAAGCTGAAAACGAAAAAAGTTACATGACCTTGAGCTTGATCTTAAGGACCCTTTTTCTTATGAGTAGTGAAAGTTCATTCCTCTCTCTTGTTAAGAGAGAGGTTCTTTTCCTCCTTTCTTTTTTTTTTTTTTTCTTGAAGGTGAAATCTTTTTAGAGCACAAAGCCCTAGAACTCCCATGATAGATAGATATCTGCATTGATTTGCATTTTTAAGAACTACCTAAAGGCAGTACTGAAAAAAAGAAAATACAGAGTTAAAAGAGACTGCTAGAAAAGCTGAGCCAAGAAAGGATAAGATCTAAATTGAGGCAGCAGGAGGAGAAGCAAAATGGACAGGACAGATTTAGAGATACCATGAAGATAAAACTGGTGGGCAACGGTGAGCTTTAAGAAAAGCAGAAGAGTCAAGAGGGCTTCTTAGGTTTGAGTGCAGGGCAGACAGTATTGCTTCACACCCATACAGGCAATTTATGAAAATGTGCAGCTTTAGGCAAGGGGCTGGAGCAGCAATATGGGCTCCAATTTTGTTGTGTTGTTGCTGAGGTGTTTTTGGCAAATCTAAGTAGAGATTCACTTAGGTAAATAAGTATGAGTTTGGTGTCCAACAGAATGAGAATCATCTGCCTATAGGTGAGTGATGAATTCAACCAAAAAAAAAAAAAATCACACGGGAGCTCCCAAGTGAAAGAGAATTGAGGATGTAACCAAAGAGAATAAATATACTATAGGGGTGTGAAGAGGAGAAGTAGCCTGAGAAAGGATGACCAGCAGGCAGTACGCACACACTGAGACAGAAGGTACTGTGGAGGCTGGGGGAGGATGGAGATCAGAAAAGCATGTTGGACAAAGGTCTGGAATACTGCAGAGAAGGCAATGAAGTTAGTGGGGCAACACAGAAACTGAGAAGTAAAATACATTGGAATATATGGCCAAAACATATTTATTGGAATAAAGGAGGAAATAAAGGCGAATTATAGGATGCTGAAGGAATGCAAAGAAATTAAAAGAATAAAGAAAACGTGTGCAGGTTACCATGTGATTTGGAAAGTACCTCATCTTTGAAAAGTAAAGACACAGAATGGAACACATAGGACAGACTGAGAGTTTTCATAAAACCCGATCAGACTTATGCATGTTTCCATAATGGAGCAGAAGAAACCATGGCTAAATATTCAAGAGATTGAATCAGGAAGAGCTGAAGATCCTAACGAGGGAGGAAAGAAAGGCAGTGTGAGCAGAGCAGTGTGGGAGAACACAAAGCCATCTCTTCTAATGAGACTGAAGAGGAGAAAAGTACAGCACAGGGCTGATTAGATGTTTTTCAGTGCTGCAATTCAGGCTGCTAATTAACTGGTGAGGAAAGTTATCTTGGTATGATGAGGAAGGGACTAGAATAGAGCTCTAGAAAAGAATAAAGACTCTAGGCAATTGATGTGGCTTTCCCTGCTCACTGTCCCTGCTCCAGCTAAGTCAGGACTGCTCTCCTGGATTCTGTCATTGAACCTGCGCTCAGGTCTAGTCCTGCATTACTGTACTCTTTACAGTTATTATTCACACATTCTTGGCAGAAATGTCAGGACTTCTATAAAATCCTTTTGATTCCCCACACCAGCATGGTACTGTTTATGCTTGGTGAATTGTGTGTGTAAAGTGGACAGTAGTGGGACACAGTCCCAGAAAACTGCAGTGAAGATTGGACTATGGCTAGTTTCTCTGACACATTGGGGTCCATTTCTCTCTGCTCACTTGCATAACTGAGCTCCCAAATACACTGAGATGCCATATGTATCTATACTGTTATACATAGAATTCTACATACTATCCTATTTTAACAGATACCAGATTCAGCACACAAAGCTTAAAGCATAGAACAACCTCAATGTGAAAAATGTCTTACAAAATATGGAAAAAAAGGAACAATCTTCCATGCAAAGATGCAAGTTTGCTCTGGGTATGTTCTAAAATCTAAAAATTTCAACACTGTGTTTTTAAAAATCTATACATGGACCAGGAGACACAAAATAGGAGTACATGCTTAAAAATCAATTTTTTACGTCTGAGTCATGCATTAGAAAAGTTAAAATTCTATATTTCTGAATTGGACTAAAACTCAATAAGCTTTCTCTGTTTTCTTTTACCACCATTAGCTAGAACACATTACATATGACTACACAGCAGTCAGTGCCAATCTGCCACAGAGCAGTGATGAGCATGACTTGTCACTTATTACCTGCACACTTCTTACAGATGACAACACACAGGTTGATGGACGCCCAGTCAGGGTCTGGGGCTTTGCAATCTGCACAGCTCCTGTTGGACTCATTGAACCAAATCTTCTCTGCTACTTCATAATCAGAGAGCGTTTCTGCTATCGACTGCTGCACAGCTTCAATCCAGTCTTGTTTCTCTTTTTCGGACTCGGCTGTAAAGCTGAAATAATCAACATTTCGGCATTATCCATCTCCCTCGTAAAGGCCAATGAAGCAGTATGCTCAGTTTGCATATTAATTTCAGTCACAAATTAAACAGCAGCTTAAAATTATGCCCGCCAGGCAGTTCTGGATTGTCTTTTCTGTTAAAAATCATCTAACTTAACAAATCAGCTTCTTACTTTTTAATTTTCCATGTTGTTTATGACTTTGTTTACATATCTTAAAACAAAACTAACATACACATTTTTCTCACCATAATATAAAAAATTACTTTGTGATGGTCAAAAGCTTAAATGAGAGGCCACATTTCCTAAACTATGATTATATAATAATCAATGAGAAATTGGCCAAGTTTCAGGACTACTGAAATATTTTACCAAGCAAGTATGCCATAACAGTTCAGAGCTAAAATTATCAAAAACACCCACCAGAAATTATGATTTTTTTCATATTTAAAAAATAGATTTTTTTTTAAATTAGAAGAATATCCAGATGGCTTAAAGAGATTGAGAAACCAGGAAAGTTTTAAGTGGTACTATTCTAACGAATTTCTAACTCATATTTAGTCATGTTCTGACTTTTTCTGGTTCTTGGTATTTATTATGCCTCTGACTGAGGAATGAAACATTAAATAGTAGTTCAATCCTTCAAAAAAGATTTACTGATTCCCTTTAGTGTGCCAAAGAATGTGCTACATATACAACTAATGAGCAACAAAATAATTCATCACATTAAAATTTTGCTCTCAAAATTAAAATGCTTTGAATTACAATGAAAATAATAGATGATTAACATATTCTAAATAATCTATAAAAATAATCAGTGGCCTACATGGCTATATTTTCTGAAGCACTCCATGATTCAATCATAACAATTAACAAAATTCCTAGCTTACAAGTTCTACTAGATACTGGTCATAGTCAGTATGTACATTTTAATTTGAGGCTAGAGTCTGGAATTATGGTGGGGAGGGGTATCAAACCCAGATCACTATTTGATCTTTTGGCTAAGGTCAAGAGACGACAAAACCCAGGGTTTCTCACACAATAGGCAAGAGCTCTATCATTGAGCTATGGGTACCAACCCTAGCTTGCTGTTCTTTATTTAATCATTTCTTTCTCCAATGTTGAGATAGTGGTCAAATTCTGACAGACAAGTGCATAACAGAGTTAGTGGCATCTTTGAAACTGTCAAGTGATTCTTAGTCCTTCAAAAGCAGAGAACAATTACTTCTGATCGGCACATTACCCTGGAGTATGTTGATTATTTGAGACAAATGAATCAATGTAGCTGAACTCAAAGACACTAACTTCAGTCTACTACATTTACTAAATCTATGGAGTCTTTATATATTATTAAAACTCATTAAGTAATTTAAATTAATTGTCATAATGCAATTACTAGACTATCACAATATAATAAATATATATCAAAATGCTAAAATATTTGGATCAATAAGTGGAAGTGATCCATTAAAATCAGTATCCTCTTGAGCTCTCCCTGGACAAAAAGTGCATGGAGCAACTGTGCTTTCAATCAGGAATCAATCTTCAAAGAGGTGTCTGATAAGCAAAAGGAAGGTAAGCAATACAATTTAAAGCAATGTAATATGCTTTTTTGTTTTTTTCCATCCAAAATGTGAAGAAATTTGTGAAATATTTATTGATAAAATTTAACATACCCACCACTACTACCAAGAAAAAAAGAGACATTAAAAGAAAAAATGCAAATTTTTTTTAAAAAGAAAGAGAGAGAGAGAGAGAGAGAGAGAGAGAGAGAGAGAGAGAGAGAATTTTTAATATTTATTTTTCAGTTTTTTTTAGCGGACACAACATCTTTGTTTATATGTGGTGTTGAGGATCGAACCCAGGCCGCACGCATGCCAGGCGAGTGCGCTACCGCTTGAGCCACATCCCTAGCCCAACAATGCAAATTTTATGAAATAAGTATCTTTGCAAGTTGCCTGATTATTCAGGTCACTTTTAAAAAATGTTTACTGTAGGCTGGCTAGTAAGTCAGGCAATATGGAAAGGTTAGAAAACAATTTTAAATATTCGATAAGAGATGAAATCACCACTAGCATTATAAAGATGTATCACCCAAACTTTCTTGTAGTAGTATAAAATTAAAAAATATTTAAAGACACCCTACCTGAAACTCCTATAGGGGGTAATTATTTCAAAAGACTGTTTCACAGTTCGGTCCACTTGCTTTACATTCGCTACATTCATAGGAATTACAGTAATACCAAGTCCACTCTTAAAATCCTAGTGTGGAGAAAAAATATAAAAAATTATAGACAAACACACACACAAACTCTGGATTCTGAAAATACAATCTTTTTTTCTAAGATTCAATAACTTCTACAAATTTTACTACATGTATAAGGAATTAAATATATCCAATTAGAAAATGGATTGAGTTTTCCTTTTTTTTCCTTTTCTGGTAGTCACTTTCAATATAATAACACCACTGTGCCATTCTAAGCTTGGCATCTGGTCTATTGATAAAGTATGGGTGTCTTTCACATAAAAGGTAAGTTGAGAGTAGGCCACAGACACTAACATATACCTTGCTTTTGAAAGTAGTCACTACATTTACCTTTATCCATTCTGTAAAGGAAATTAATAATTAATAACCCTTACCATGTTTTAAGTATTTTTCTAGGGGGGGAGGGCCAAAGGACAGTGTGAAATTAGCACAAGTACTATTTATATGAAAAGATGGAGAAACTGAGGCTCAAAGAGAGAAGGTAGAAAGTGCAGCTGATTGTACATGTGGAAAGGAACTGAAGCTCAGGCTGCCTGACTGTCCTTTGTTTTACTACATTGGATTATCTCTGCCGGGCCACATTATTTTTCTCCTCATTTACTCCCAAACAAAGGCATTACCTGTTTTACGAAGTATACAGTTTTATCTCACATTCGATATTTTATTGTTTTCTTCTTCCTTCAATCAAATTCTTTAAAAAGCTTGTCTAATGCTACTGTGGTATGAAAATTACCATTTTTCAACATCTGCATCTACTGTATTCTGCTAGTCTCACAAAAAATTACAGAATTATTCAAAAGGTTACAAAGAGACTGCATTATAAAAGCACTAAAGTTTGTAACATATTATCTGCTCGTATGGGTTTTGGAATTTGATTTATCAAATAAATAATCTCAACACTTTATAAAATATAATCTGTGCCTCAAAGGAGGAATTATCTATGTGAACAGATTTAGATTAAATGTGCTCTGAAAAATATTGGTTCATATTCAGTAAGGACACTTAGCAAAGACTATTTAGAAAGATTAATTGAATGAAGCAATTCAAAGACCTCTTCTCTTTGTCACGCTTGTTACATGAAAGAAAAGTAAAAAACTATTTTCCCATCTCTCTTATACCTATGAAAGGCCATAGGTTTGGTCAATACAATATAAATAACTGGTGGTGGGGGTGGGCAGGCAGACACATCTTAGAAATTGAAAGCCTTTCACCCCCCACATTTCCATCCTCTTGGGAAATGACACCTGAAAACATAAAGACATGTTAGAACTTCAGATTCCTTGAAAGGAGAAGCCTCAGGACAAATATTTGTGACTGGAAGATGTCAGAATGTGGAAAAACCAGGAGGACCCCGTCCAGTCCCCAGATAGCATAAAACTCTCTGGCGTGCTTCAAGAGACTGGTTAACAGGCTGCGGGTGTAGCTCAGTGTTAGAGCATGGCATGCCGGAGGCCCAGGATTCAAACCTCAGCAATATTTCCCCCCAAAAAGATTGGTTAAAACAGATCCTTATCTTTTCAAGTTGTCTGTTAGGATTTTGTGTTTAATATGAATCCATTCTTGAATGATAAGTAAAAATCAAGTAAGTTTAAATCAAATTTTCCCCTACATGTAAAGATTGAATTCAGAGTTTTTAGTCACAAATCGTAGAAGGCTTTTTTTTTAAAAAAAAAAAAAAAAAGTACCGATTTTCAGTTAGAATAAGAATATATTTTATTTAGAAAAGAAGTCATCAATTGAAGTTTTTTGACAAAAGAACAAATGGCTCATCTTATTAGGAAAAGAAGGCAGAAACAGAATCAGTAATACAAAAGCAAAGATGCAGAGGAATGCTAAGTGTTGTAAAATAATTAGAATGGGAATAACAGTTCTACTTTGTATATTTAGCCCACTGAATAAAAAAGAGTACATAATACACTGTATATGGAGAAAAGAGAAGTGAAGTTTTTCCAATCAGCCACATTTAAAAAGCTACATCATTATCAGCACAGGGTTTTATGTACATATTAAATTGAAAACACACACACACATACACGTTCCCTATCACCCATACTAAAGCTTCTGCTGCATAATACAACTGCTGCATAAATTCCCAATGCTTGTGCCTGGAAACTGAAGCCCTTTTTTATAAAGAGGAAAGTGAGGAGTACCAAAATCAGAGTTTTTAAAGTAGCTTTATGATGGCTCACTTTGGTACAGAGATAAACCCTAGAATAAAATAGTATACTTGGATTGTACATTCTTCAAACAATTCTCCATGATGAGGCTTTTGACATGAGCTGGATATCTGACAGCTCCAGATTATATTCTCGGATAGGGCCCTGACCTGCAAGTACTCTATGTTGCTAAGGGCAGAAACACATAATAATCTGACCATTAGACTAGCAGATGGTGAGAATGACAACCTTTTATGGAAAGTGATGAGCCTCATCAAGGCTCCTGCCTGAATAGATGGCCCTGCACCTCTACAAACGAGTCATGAAATTTCTGCATCTAAAACTGTGATTTCTGTGGAAGTAAAAGAGGACAGGCTCCATGCTCCAAATTTCTCCCAAGCAAGGCAAGGTTGATTTTCTTTTAGCTTGGAAAATTGTAACCCATTTATCAGCTACTTGCCATGGCCATATGGTTTTGAGTAATTAGAGTATCCACGAAGCTCACCAGCACAAATTGACTGTAAAATATACTCCAGAGTAACAAAATAAATGTCAGTGCTTCTGAAAGCTATTAAATAAGAAACAACTGCACTTCCCATTAAAAATATTTTTGGTAACATTAAGCCATTTTTCTCAAACAGTATTTCAAACATATTGAGAATATTTCTCATTACTAAATGCTCATCAAAATTATCTGTGGTGATCTCTCCTTCCCACTTGAGATATTATTCTATGCATCCAAAGGCAGAACCTAAGAATCTTTAATTTACAAAAACAAAACTACAATCCCAGGGGCTGGGATCGTAGCTCAGTGGTAGAGCATTTGCCTCAAAAGCCTGAGGCACTGGGTTCGATCCTCAGCACCACATAAAAATAAATAAATAAAAATGTTGTGTCCATCTACAACTAAAAAATTAAAATAAAAAAACTACAACCCAAGATCCTCATATGTGGTCAATACTGAGAAACACTGAATTAGATGGCAGAACTAGTTACAGAATTTAGACCCTATGATTCTTCAATACTTCAATATCATGACATAAAACATTTCTCTCAAGCTTTGTATTGAATGAAAAAAAACCATGCCTTCAGTGTATACAAAAGCCATGTGACATTATTAAGACCACTGGTTAAGAATAAGCCTGCCAGAACACAATGACATGCTGGCCCATAAGGATCCTAATTGTTCCGAGTGCCAAATCCAGTGCTAATATTTCAGAGGTTTTAAAAGCATCTTCATTGCACTCCATAATTGCCTCAGTATCTATTTAGGTAGCGCTCTGAAGTTTATAAACAGCCATGAGCTCTCATTTGATTTTCTGAATTATTGTATGAACCAGGGAGAGATGATACTGCCATTTTTTAAATGGGAAAATTAGTTCTGGCAAAGCAGTGTTTGTTAAGTACCTAGAGTGCGCCAGATATTTTGCTAAGTCCTATATCTGCACAAAAGTAGAAGCAAGGTACTTGCCTTGGGGAAACTTAAGAGTCTGGGAGGGAATAAGAGGGAGTTGTTATACATGTAATGAAAGAAAACTGTCTGTCATAGGCTAAGCACTGAATCCAATCCAAAAGAGAGACTTGTGTCATAAAAAGGCTTTCCAAAGGAAAAAGAACAAAACTCAGGCCAGATTATATTCAGGTGTCTCTCTCTCTATTTCAGTTCACATGTTCAAAATTAGGGATGATAATGATACCTGCAGCATCCCCTCAGTGAGGATAATATTAATGCAGTAAAAATGCTTAGAAGAATACAAGGCACATGGTGCATCTCACATGTCTAGTTTATTATTATCACTGTTATTTTCTACATCTTAAATTTAAAACCAACCAAACATCTTACCTATTAAAAAGTTCATTACAAGAAAACACAAGGTCAGAGACAACTACCTGACATAAATGCATTTTTTTAAAAATGGAATGAAATGTGAATGTTAAATGTTCATGAAAATTAAAAATAAATTACCCATTAACTAGGAGCAGATTGTGAACTCTAGTCTCATTTTGAAAAATAAGCACAAATCAAGAATGAGCCAAACAGTCAACCTTTAAAATGCTATGAACTGGAATGAAAAAAACAGCACGTAAATTTTGCAGGTAAAACTGTATTATTGTAGAAAGTAAGAACTAAAAACATATTGTAGAGTAAGCATTAGTTCACATTTCCTTTTCTGTGACAGAATGCAGGATCTCAAAAAGCATGGATCCCACCACCAGCAAAATGACAAGCACATGTGGCTTAGCAGATCTGGGCACTGAAATGGTGGCAGTAACCAAGTGGGCAATGGGGTGTGGCGGGGAGACCTAAGGGACAATCTTGGCTGATCCACTTAAGAGCAAAAGACCATTGACAAGTTATGTAGGTTATCTTGACCTCAATTTCCTCATTTATGAAAATGGAGTAATATCTACCTAACAGAGCATTGTTACAAAAGTAAATGAGGGCTGGGATGTAGCACAGTGGTAAAGTAATTGTCTACCTGTATGAGGGTGTGGGTTCAATCCCCAGCACTGTGCAAAAAAAAAAAGGTAAATGAATAAGTAAAAACTTAAAAACTAAAATATCTTGACAACTCTTTTATTTGAAAGTTCTAAATGTAGAATTTATCCTCAATAAAAATATTTACATTTTATTTATAATGGACTGAAAGTATTTACAGCAATTATTCCATACTAAATATTCAGATAGTATTCATAGTAAATATTTATCAAGATACTCAGATGAGTTATTTATATAAATCTGTGGCAACAGAATATGGCTAAAATTACACTTTAAAACTACATACTACAAGGACAAAAATGAAAGTTTGATTACTAAACAGAAAAATTTAGGAAGCATTTGTTAACCCCAAATTTGCTGAAATCTGAAATCTATTTTTGGAAATACTGGATGCTAGGTTTCCCTGCCAGGAATTTAAGAACTCGGTGCTTAAACATTTGTTGAAAACAGATGTGGCATTGTATGACATTGGCACCAGACTTCCTGGGAAACACCAGATGCAGAGTTTGGCCAGATACAGAACCCAGAAAATGTGAGGCCACCACCTACATCCTGCAGTTTCTTTCTCTGCCACACAACCCAGAGCCCTATGAGGCCTATTTAAATTCTATTAGAGTTTCCTTCCTATGCCAGAACACCAGGGGACATTATGTTGGGGGAAAGCAGGGGGATGAATTTCTTGTTATACCCTGATTTGAGAATGCTTAATCAAGTGAGTTTATGCAGTGCAGACCTCAATGCCACAATTATCATCAAATGGATACCCAAACCCACCAAGCTAGACATCTGGTTGTAATGAATTCCCTAATATTAACAGGATATTTTAAAAACTCATCAGGAAAAGATGGGAGACTGGCTGTCAGTAAAAAAAAAAAAAAAAAAGACTGGAAACCAAAGTCAATTGTCTTAAATTTGCTCACGTCCATTTGCAGAAATTCCATCCAACTAACAATACCATGTATGTAATACATACATTTCAAAGTATGTTCACATTTGATTATCTTGTTTGAAATTTTTGTAAACATTGGCTTGTTCAGTATATCCATATCAAGATAAATAACTTGGAAAATAATAATTGTCCCACAGTACAGAAGATCTATAAACTTTCAAATATTTTTTTTCAAAAATTAATTATGCCAACAGAACTTCTGTAAGACAAAAATAAGAAAATAAAATCCCAATGAATAAACAGAGACATAAAATGAAAAGATACTTCATAGTGAAAAAAGTAATTGAAAGTGAAAACAAAAATCTTTTTAAACTGTCCAGTTGGAAAACATCTATAAGTGATCATTAATTCAAGTAGGATCCACATATGTTTATGGCGTACAGCTGCTGGTCTGGAATTCCTGAGCACACAAAAATGAATAACATAAATATTCATGCTATTAATTTGGGATTGTAAATACTATAATTCTCTATTAAGACTAAACTGTAACTGATAACCTAGTCACATAGCTAACAGCATTTTAAATATAAAAAAAAAAGGTCACAGGAATTCTTGGCCCCCAAAAGAAAAAAATATATATATATATATATATATGACAAGACAGAAGGCTGCATATAAAAGGCTACAAGAAATTTCATATCCTTATCACTGTGTTACCCCAATCAGAAAGTAAGGTTCCAAGGAGCAGAGATCTTGGGGATTACCACTGCCCTAATACCTAAAGCAGTGCTCTGAAATGAGAGGGGGTGCCCACATTTGCTAAACAGACAGATGGATCTAGAAAAACAACACTGTACTATAGCCTAAGCAAACCGTTTTATACAAAGTTGATATGATAATGTGGAAAAACTGCCTTAATCATAACATACTACAAGCATATAAAACACTGCAGAGAGAAGAAACACAAGAAAAGTGTAAAAATTAAAACAGGGCGCTAACCAGGTAAGGCATGACATTTAATTTATGTGATAAGGGCAGTGCAGGGTTTTGCCACAGGGTAATTAGGTAAAGATTTTTAGTGTCAGTTTTGACTATCCATTTTCCTCTCAACAAACATTTTTACATATCTCCTCATGGTTTTTCCTACTTCTTGTAAAATAAAGCCTATCTGGAAAAAATACAAAAATAAAAAGGTGTGAGGCAACACCTAATAAAACATTTCCTAAGGTACTTCTCCTATGCAGCCCAAGGGCTACCGCAGATTTCAGTTCCTATGATGTGCTAATGAATAAAAGGGAGTGAAAGGGGTTAAAAAAAATAAAGTAAACCTTTGTACTTAGTAATTAAGAAAACCAGAACATGTGTTAAATCCACATTGACGCACATTAGTTATAGAGTTAAGACCAGCCAGTGAACTGTGAAACCCCCTTATTGCCCTCATGCCACTTCTGGAGAAGAGAAAGGGAATTTCAAAGGTAATGTCATTAATTACAAGTGTTTTAATAATTATTTTAACTTGGAAAAATGTACACTTTCGATTTGGTATAAAAGATTCAATCTCCCATCTTTGCGGTACACAAGCTTCTTCTTTCATGACTCTTCAGCTCATGCTGCTGAAAGGCCCACTCCTCCACCTCTGCTCACTGTCACTCTTTGAAGTGACCACCAAAGTCAATTACTAAAACCATGCATACATTAAAAGACATAAAACAGGTAATTATTCCTGTGTCACAGGTCAATTTCTTTATTTTTATTCTCTCTATGCAATTAAGTTATGTGGGCAATAAATTCACAGTTTTAAAAACAAAAATAATTAAACCTTATTGCCTAGCACTATATTAGATCCAACACAAATGAAGATACACAACTTCAATCCTCACACTCTCTGTACTTTTATAATGCATAGATTTTTTTCTATCAGCTTAAAAAAATATACAAGATTACTGTGTGTGTGTGTGTGTGTGTGTGTGTGTGTGTGTGTGTGTGTGTAAAATTTTTAGGAGATGCATCAAAATATTTCATTACCTCTTATGGTTTGGTTATGAGGTGTCCCCCAAAAGTTCATGTGTGAGACATCAAAAATGTTCAAGGTGATATGATTGAATTATAAGTGCTATACATAATCCACAGGCTAATCTATTCAATGGATTAGTAACTGACAAGACTACCATATTGTGTCACTGGAGGTGTGCCTTTTGGGTTTAAACTTTGTCCCTGGTAAGCTGAGCTCTTTCTCTCCTTCCTGGCTCTCATGAACTGAGTGCTTTCTTCCACCACGCCCTTCCGCCATGACTACAGAGTCCACCAAGTACAATCTCTGAAACTAGAAGCCAAAATGAACTTTTCCTCCTCAAATCTGTTCTTGTCAGGTCTTTTGGTCACAGGAAAGGAAAGTAACTGGCCTAGGGATTATAGTTTACCAGACAAGGTTTAATTTAAAATCTGGACTTTACAACTCTAAGCTTGGCTTCCCAGCAGTTAAGTCAAGCTTTTTAAAGTTTAGGTTGAAAAGAAATTCAACATCATTTAGCACTGTTCCTAAAACACAGATTGAGGCCCACACTGGCATAAAGCCCTCTGCACTCAGGAGAAAGACAACTTCCTTTCTTGGCAGGCACCCTATACTTCACATAAACTCCTTCAACATGTGGGATAACCAATAAGCCACCATCCTCTGGAGAAGAAGGCATATATCAGAACATAAAAATATATGAGACTGCGATGACATGGGCAGGACCTGTATGGCCTTCCTTGACTTCTCCACTGGGGCTGGAGCCAACTCATTCCTTAAGACTTCACTCAAGCACATGTGCTTTAAGTTCTGACTCCATATGATGAGATACAATTATAAAATTAAAAAATAAAAAACCACAGTGCATCCAAAAACAACAATGCACTTTTTAAAGGTATATATATAGGCATGTCAATGCGTACAAAAAGTCTTGAAATGTATGCATATCAAAAATGTATTTACTTATCGAAAATGGAGAGGGGTCCAATTTCAGTGCTTCATTTTTTTTTTAAGGAGAATACATTCATTACTTAAGTACATGGAAGTGTATCTAATTAACAGATTTCTCTGTAACTACAGCACAATCTAATATAGCACTAAGCTCATCATCCATTATTGGTCTTGTGTAGCTTTTCTTCCTTCTTAGTAAGAAGAATGCCCAACCTGGCACACATTATTTATTGAGTGAATACCCCCAAACTAGGCAAAGAAATGATTGACAAAAAGAAACTCTGGGCTACTTCTAAAAGGCCCAGAGTCAAAAAATTTCTTTTCAACCTAGACTTTACAGCTTGGTATGACTGTTAAGAAGACAAGAGTTATGAAGTCTAGATTTTAAATCAAACTTTGCACGGTAAATTCCTAAATTACTTAATCATTGTTTTCCTCATCTATAAAACATAGATGAGAATATCTTCTTCCTACCTTAGTAGGTATGATTAAAAGAGAATATATACAACTAAATTAGCATAGTACCTGATACTCAATGTACCTGATACACAATACTCATTATTGTGCCTTTCATGCTCAATCACTAAAGAAATAATTTCATATATTTTTTGCTAATCAGAAAGTGTTAATAAAACATTTAAAATATCTGCCATCTAGGAAATAACAAACTTGACAATCTTGCTAATGTTAGCAATGAAACAAAAAACATGAAGTCCATCAGGTCCGTAAAAGTGAAAAAAATGAACAATTCTGCAGAGTAACTTCCATACAGATACAGGCAAATCATGCAATTTAAATCTTGATTCCAAAAAGAAAAGTTTTAATCATCCAACTTCACAGACTGAAAATGCTCCTATTTGGTTCATACACATTATTAAGCTGTACATCACTGTTCTTCTTGAGGAGTATGCTAACTATCCAAGTTATTAGTATGCCGGCAGTGCTCAATGATGCCTTCCACAGTTAATTGGCTAAGAAATCTTATCCAGAAAATTTAATGAATAAGTTCACACTGAGGTTCAGAGGATGCCTTGGATAAAGATCTATAGCAATTAAAAAAAACAAACCCTACTGCTTGTTTTGAGTGGCTATCTCAATTTTCGTTATAAAAACATTTATACTTCACCTTACCATAACCCATTATAATTTATCATAAAATGAGTTCATCTTAGATCAGAGATCCAAAGCACATGTTTAATTCCACAAATAATTATAAAGCACCTAATATATTCTAGGATAAAGATTTAAAAATGAAAAGGTATCCCCCCAAAAAAACAAAAAGAATTTTCTTTTATATATTAAATTCCAGAAATAACTACAGAAAATATAATATACAAAATCAAATAAAGCTAACAAGGCTCAATAAAACTTTATTTCATCATCAGTCTCCTCAAAAATATTTAAATTCTTTATTCAGTCTTCTCATAGTAACCAAATTCAATAACTCAACAATTCAAATATGTTTTATTTATGCACATGTGTGTTAGAAAAATATGTTTGTACATATATACACACACATATATATGCATTTTATATATACACACATATATCTCACTTATCTCTAATTAGTTTTCCTATAAAAAAATTTGCTAAAAAAAATAAAATAAAATTTTCTAAACTCAATTGACTATGTTACCTGTTTTTATATTTTTCCCTCAAAAAAGCAAAAAAGGCATTACAGGTATAGAACTGGGTCTATTTCATCAACATCTACATTGGTTCTTTTTTTTAATATAGTTATGTATGAACAGAATGCTTTATTGTGTTTATTTTTATGTGGTGCTGAGGATTGAACCCAGTGCCTCACTCAGGCTAGGCAAGCACTTTGCCACTGAGCTACAGCCCCAGCCTCTATATTGGTTCTTTTCATTTTTTTTTCCTTTTTCTTTTTTTTTTCTCTCAGTTGTAGTTGGACGATATCTTTATTTTATTTATTTATTTATTTTTATGTGGGGCTGAGGATCGAACCCAGGGCCTTGTACATGCTAGGCAAGCACTCTACAGCTGAGCCACAACCCCAGCCCCAACACCTTCACTTTAGATACTTATTTCTTTATTTTTCTATGGTGCTGGAGATTGAACTCAGGGCCTTGTGCATGCCAGGAAAGCACTCTGCCACTGAGCTATAGCCCCAGCCCCTATATTGTCTCTCTTGTAGTTTTATGTTACTTCAACTAAGGAATGTGTTTCAAAAATTATTTAACAATTCTATTTTCTTAGTCCCTTAAAAAGGTGATATCCAATCTCAAATATGCAGACACATTTCTGAAACAGAAAATTTAACAACTCTCTTTGTTACAATTAGTACAGAACTCACTGCAAAAGAAAAACTAAGACACTAATAATGCTGACAACTCACAATTGTTACTATAATCAAAGAACATCAATCAGCAATTAATATAGCACTGCTCACCTGTTCATTTTTGCAAAGCCACACGTTGCTTCCCTTTAACACAGTAAAAATTTTGGCTTTATATCCTCTCAGTTCAAGATATCCACACTTCTCAGGTGCAACAGCTGCTTGAGACTGGGAAGTGAAGGACTGTGATTTCAATGCATTTAATAGTATGCTGATCCAGTCATTTCTCTCCTCTGAAAATAGACAGGAGAAAATACATAAGTCTATATATAAGTCACACAGATACAAAAAAAAAAATGTCATCAAGGAATCCGCTTCCTTGGATATAGATTATTCACAATTTTTTCCCCCCACAACCACATTCTAAACATTACTGGGGGCAGGGACAAGAGTCCAGCCCTCTAAGGAAAAAGAAAAAACACTTACTACTTGGTTGTTACAGAACCAGTACCACTGGCTTCTGGTTGCTTATTAGAAGTACAAAATCTCTGCGGATGCAGTGGTGCACACCTATAATACCAGCAACACAGGAGGCTGAGACAGGAGGACCATGAGTTCAAAGCTAGCTTCATCAATGTAGTGAGGCCCTAAGCAACTCACTGAGATCCTGTCTCTAAATAAAATATATAAAAGGGCCGGGGATGCCACTCAGTGGTTAAGTGCACCTGGGTTAAATGCCTGGTACTGAAAAAAAAAAAAAATAGAAATACAAAATTGCGGCCCCACTACAGACCTTATGAATCAGAACCTACATTTTACAAAGAACTCCAGGCAACCTATATCCTTTTTAAAGCATGAGGAATACTCCTTCAGATGATTCATGAGACTGGATTTTTCCTTTCAGTAGAAGAAAGTAATACTGCAACCCAACAATTAATAATTGAATATAGCAATTCAATCATCAAAATAGCCCCAAAACCCAGTGTCGTAACACTGCCCTGAAATTCATCCTTCCATTCCACTTCCAGTAACAGCAGCGGCTCAGCTAGCAAATCAACACTTGGTCCTCCCACTCCCTCCACAAAAGTTAAGTGACCTTCAACTATGCACCACACACTGTGTTAGGAGCACAAGAATTTGATTTGGTCCCCAAAGACCAATCAAAGCTATAAGTCAAGTTAGATATGAACACATAATGGAACACAGAATAGTATAAATGTCATACAAATGGTATCAAATAATATATGAGTCAATTCAGTTGAGGTAAGTGATTTGCTGAAGGTCATGCAGGAAGTTAGTATTAAAATTAGGACAATCAAATGTTTTAACACTCATACAACTGTTTTTGGCACCATAGGTAAAAAGGGTTATTTGTGCTAGCTCTTGTGGATGAGGAGCAATTCTAAATGGGTTTGGGAGAGGGAAGAGCAGAACAGAATTTTGAGCAAGGACAACACAAGAACACAGGCAGGAAGAACCAACATCTGTTAGGGACTAACTTAAGTAGATTTATAATTTTGAACTCACAAGGAAATAATGGGATATACAGCTAGAAAATCTGCGCTGCCTTTTTGAAGAATTTTGTTTTTATTACAGAGGCAAAAAGCAAAACAAAACAAAAAAAACATGTTGGGATTCTTAGCAAGGAAGGACATAATTAGTGTCATTAAGAAGATGACGAGTGGGCCAAACTGGAAGCCAAGACCAAGAGTGAGGCAGTGGAGCCTGTACAGTTCCAGGAGATGGAAGCAGAAGAATGTGGAGGGCAAAGCATGGCTGAGGATTTGAGTACATCTGATGGATGTTCTAGAAAATAAAGAATACAAGGTAGCTTGATGTCACAAGTGGGCAGGCAAAGGCAGGCGGTTCCACAGGACACCTCAGGTGTTCAGTGCCCTGGCACAAACACTTGGCAGACTGACAGTCACATACAAGCAAAGGAAGCCACTCCTCGGGGGTGGAGTGGTGACACAGAGAAGTGGGCAAATCCTGAGGCAGGACTGCATCTATGAGACCAGAAAATGGACCACCAAACAATGAGGACGTGCTTAACAAGTCAAAGGGGTAAAAAAAAAATACCGAAAGCAAGAACAAAACCAAGCAGAATGAATCTCAGGTAAGAAAGACTTTCAAGGAAAGAGTAAGTAGGGCCAAAATTTGAGAACTAGGACAGTTTCTCAGATCCTTCTAAGAAAGTTCTACCCACAGCAGCTTCACTGGGGACTGAAACTAAGTTTCTATCTTAAGACTTGCTCAAATTCAACTCTAAAATCATTTCATAAGGAGTCTTAATTTTTAAATTATCTTTATTCCTGCTCACCTATTAAAAAAAAAAAAACTAAAGGCAACAGTGTCAATGACTCAAAGCCAACGTATTTATTAAAAAACCTATACATTTTTACAGGGGTTATGAAATCCCCAACAACTGGTGCTCTCAGGATAAAATATTTACCAAAATGTTCCTAGCAATGTTATGTATCCTAAAGTGAAGACGTCAGAGTACTCAGGTAGCTAAATGAATTAATAGGCAGTGACTCCCTGCAGTTTTACATCTACATAAACAGATCCAGATTGCACTATGGTAATATTCTACATTTTTAGGAACAGCTAGAGAGCTTCCACTTAACTGGGTTATTACTTATGATCATTAGTTTCACACAATATGTCTCTGCCAAGTAAATGTATGTAATGGCTTTTATTTGTTTGCTCGTTTGTGTTAATCGACATGAATCAGTTTGAAATGTAGGCTACAATTAATGAACTGGGCCATAGTGTGGCCTTTTAGGTCACTGTTAGTATATATCTCAAATTTGTAGGAATTAATTTGAAACTGGCAATTGCTTTTTTTCTTCTTATGTATATAATGGCAGCATTGCAATAAAGGTTCCCTAACATTCTCTTGCTTCTGGGGACCTCCATTACTAATAGGAAGCAAATAATTATGAAGATTAAGAAGAACAAGAATTAGTAGCAGCATTCAGTCTTAATTCTCCATGTTGTAACAGGGGTCTCTTTCATGCAATATAATTTCTGCTGCTCTTCCACTAACAACTTACTTTAAACCTGACTTTTTTTTCCCCTTACTCTTATCCCTCTTCCCATCCCCAGCCAGGAGGGAAGCAAATTAATACTCTCCTGTACTAAGCAGAGTTATCTGCTCTTCCACTCACTGTACAAAAGAATAAAGAAACCCCAAACCTGGAACAATATCTCTTTCAAGGATGTAAGTTAAATATTAATTATATATACTCATAATAGTACTTGGGAAACAGCTCTTACACACCCTTTTAAAGTTCTTGTTCCCCCAGCAGTTAGAATGGCAACCTCTATGACATGAGTTGACTGCCTTTCTCCTTCGATAACAAAGCAATAAAACTTCTTTTCCTTTTTCTTTTGTTCCATTAGTGGTTTAGCATCAGGGATAAGATCACCAGGCTTTTGGAATCAATTCTGAGAGAGGACAGTGAAAAACTAATGCAAACACTGTAAAAGAGCAAGCATCATTTGTATCTGGCTTTGCAACATGTGTCTCCTTAGACATGGGTGAATGTGCTTTGATAACCCACAATACTCCAAACCGTATTATGATTTCCCCTTGGAAAAATGACTGGGGCAAAGCTAGAAACTGTGCCAGCAGCTTTTGTCTGCTCTTCACACTAAAATACAGCAGTCCTCCTTACCCATGGTTTCACTTTTGCAGTTTCAATTACCTAAGGTCAACTATAGTCAAAAAATATTAAATGGAAAGTTCCAGAAATAAACAATTAATGAGTTTTAAATTGCACATTATTCTAAGAAGTGTGTTAAAATTTTGCACTGTCCCAGTGTCCCACCCAAAGACATTAGTCATCCCATAGTCCAGTGTATCCATACTGTTCTGTATATGATACTCATCTGTCAGTCAATAATCATGTTACCTGCCATAGTATTGCAGTACTTATGTTCAAGTAGTCCTTGTCTTATGAAATAATGGCCCCAACACACAACAGCAGCAAAACTGGCCATCTGGATATGCTACAAACAAGCTGGGAGGTACTTCAAGTAAAAAGGTAAAAGTACAATAAGAAATTCTGAGAGACCACATTCACATAAATTTTATTACAGTATACTATAACTTTTTTACTTCATTATTAGTTATGGCTATTAATTTGTTACTGTGCATAGCTTATGAAATGAACTTTATCATGGGTATGCACAGATAAGAAACAACACAGTATATACAGAATTTGACTATGACTCAGTGGATTCTGGGGGTCTTGGAATGTACCTCCAGCAGATCAGAGTATATATTACTACTGTTCTTTCATTCCATCCAATAACATGTATCTATTGATTATCTATCTTTATCTTCACACTGTAATATGCATGATTTCCTTGTAAAAATATGTCCTGCCTTAATTATGGCTTTGCATTAAGTGTAGTATTCCAGTTAGGAAGAAAAGTAGCAGAAAAAAAAAAAAAAGAACAAGTGATTTTGCTAGAATGTAAACCAAAGACAATAGTGATTTCTTCAGCCTGAAATTAGTTTTTTGAGGTTTTTAGAAATGTCAATTTATAAGAATCAAAAAAGGAAATTAAACAAAAATCAACAGAAAAGACTCAATGTTCTCAGACTACCGGACTTAGCAGTAGGTCTAGTCATCAGTAAAAAATGATTGATTATACCAGAGATAACTACATTACAGACATGCAAACCATCAATAACATAATTTTGCCAGGCATGGTGGCACATGCCTGTAATCCCAGCTACTCAGGCGAAAGAGGCAGGAGGATTGCACAAGTTCATGTCTAGCCTGGGCAATTTAGCAAAACCCTGTTTCAAAACAAAAAATTTTTAAATGGGCTGGGCATGTAGCCCAGTAATAAAGTGCTTGCCTAGCATGTGTGAGACCCAGAGTTTAATCACCAGTATCAAAAATCATTAATATCATTATCATCATCATCTTTATTATCATCTAACATGATGTGGCTTGTTCTTTGGCCCTTTACTGTTGATTAATCTGGTTGAACAAAGATCTCTCAATGTCATTCATGATTGACATTAGGGAGAAAGTACTACATAAGGATCGTTCATCAAATACACAATCACTTCACCATACAAATATTTACTGAGCACCTACTATCCCCAAGACTGAAAACCAGGAATGAGAGTGAACAAGGCAGATCATGGCCTTACTCTCCCATAGTTTATGCTCTAGTCGGAGGAAGATGGCAGTAGGAAATTAGATACTCACTACCATATGTTACAAGTGACAAAGCACAGGATGAGGGGTACAGGAAGTGCTATTTTATATAGGGTAATAGAAAAAGCCTCAGAAAAATAGGGGTGGTAAAACAAAAGCCTAATGGCCTTGGAAGCAATGGAGCCAGCCAGGAGGGTGCCTGGAGGTGAGCACGCCAGGATAAGAGGGCAGCAGCTGGCAAGGCCCCATGGAACAAGAGGTGTGCATGTTAAGCAACAAGAGACTCCTGTAGTTGAAATGCAGTGAGGGGGAAGGGGCGTGGAAGAAAATAAGGACAGAGAGACCAAGGCCCCACCATGGAGGGGCTTCAGAACATTAGAAGTACTTTACTCTCAATACGATAGAAACACAAGGTCCCTTTGAAGGGGACTGACATGATCTGACTTTCACGTTGAATGATTGCTCTCACAGTTATACTGACAATATGACTGTAATCAATCAAGGAAAGTGATTAACATAACTCAGGCAGAAGTGGTGGCTTCCAGTAGAGAGGCAATGGTGAAAGGGTTGAGAAATGGTCAGTGTCCAGGCATATTTCCAACATCAAACCGACAAGAGTTGATAATGGAGTGGATATGAGATATAAAAGAAGGAAAGGACTTAAGAATGAAAACCACAATTCAAGTCCCAGGCACATGAGTCTCCATCTACAGAGATGAGGAAGGTCACAGGGGAAGGTTTAGTGGAGAGAGTGAAAATAAATATTTGCCATTTTTAAGTCTGAGATGTCACTAAACACCCATGTTGAGTGGTCAGCTAAATATACATATCTGGAGTACAGAAAGAGATCAGAGGACATACATATTTGAGATCAGGCACTTTAAACCCATGAGATCTTCTTCAAAACCAAATTTGGGGCCCAATAATATGATATTTTAAAAGAAATTGGGAATCCTAGCAAGTTCATGAACTATATCAGAAAATTCCAAAACACCATTAATTAAGTCTGTAAAGCAGATACTCATTGACCATTGTTAACAGCATTAAGTAGGGTAAGAGAGTAAAGGACTATAGGTACTCCATGCCTTGCTTCTAAAAACACTGAAGATTTCAAAAGAGGGATGAGACTGCTTGTACAAAACAACTAAGGAGAATTAATTTATCAAGCATATTTTAAAAATAAATAAATAAATGACTACTTTCCAGTATCAATATCACAGCCACCACTGGAAAGTTTATGGTGTTGCCTAAAAACGGCTGAGAGCTCACCCACTTGCCTATTTCCCAGGGTTCTTGAACATGTTAAGGTGGAAAGAAGAAACACAGGACCCACCGCTAAGGGCCAGTCAGATAATGTCCTGAAAGAAAAATCCACTCAGAATTCTTCAGCCCTCTTCTAATCATGACAAGCGTCCACTCAAAATATCACCTGTTACAAGTGCCACAGGAATACAGACTGACCAAACAGATCGTGAACTGATACACTCTTTGCTCCAATGTTCACCATTCACCCCAATGGTTCTGCTTGAGAACAAGAAGTCAGACTAAACTTTGCATTTGAGGAAGAAGAGTATTTTAGAAATGTTATTATTTCAATAAAATTCACTTTCCACTATTAGAATAATCATATTTAGCAGGAAACCTAAAGGAATTTAAGCCTTAAGTGACTTGTATGGACAAGACACCAAACTGCAAACCTGTCTTAGCCTTGCGAATGGGTGGGGAGCAGTTCAAAAAGAGTGACACTGGTTTCAGGGAAGACAAAGGCAGCAGTTGTACGTAGTCATTCAAAACCTCTTCACTAAAAATGAAGGAAGTCATCTGTTATGTTATCAAACTCAAACCATTCCCCTTTCTGCCCGTAACTTTGATTCTGCTTCATTAGATTGAAGCAAAATTTAATTTAGAATTAAGTTCATTAAGCCATTTTTTTCATAAGACACTGTAGTTGATTTCTCACTTCCCACAAAATAAAACATAATCAACCATTTATACACGTTGGGGGAATGAATATTTTATAAAACAAATTGAGTATCTTCTTAAAGGCTCCATACTAAAAATGCGAACACACAGGTAACACACACGTATCACTTACACATAAGGACATATACACACTAGTACATACAAATTTTAAAATGTAAGTTGTTACTATGAAAAACCTTCCAGTCAAAATAACTTATTCAGTAACTCCACGTGGAAACAGTCTCAGTATTTACTGAAGCAGTGTTTCCATGGTTTCAAAAATTAAAGACCTATGATATAGTTAACAAAAAATTTACACTAAAAATAATTAAATTCTTACACTAAGTTTATATCACAAAAATTATCTACATACAACAGGATTTATTGGCCAATTATAAACATGCAACTTTTAAATTAACAAAAAATTCACACCAAAAATAATTAAATTCTTACACTAAGTTTATATCACAAAAATTATCTATATACCACAGGATTTATTGGCCAATTATAAACATGCAACTTTTAAATTCATGTGGATTGATACATTCTACTTAAATAAAATGTGTCACCTTAAAATAAATACATCTATAGAGATTTTCAGTTGTCTACCTTAAGATGCAGGTTGTATGGCATATGTGACATTCACTTCAAGAGGCCAAGTGGAGGTGACAAGCACCTCAAAGAAACAGGCAGTCACCTCTAAGGGCAGTAGAAATCAAAGCATAAGGAAAGACTGTCACAATGGCCCATCTAGAGGAGCAATACTGAGTTATCAAGAAATATAGGAAGAGAACAAATATTATTTCAAATGCAAAACCCATATTGAGCATCAAAACTGTGAGCAAATTCTGAATTTTAGGCAACGATTCACAAAAGTGGCTCCTCACATAGGCAATTCTTGATAAAATGCTCCAGGAAAGGGATTAGCCAACTGAAACTAACAAGACTATTTTGTTAAAACAATGACCAAATTTAGGCTACAAGCCACACAGTTTGCTGACCTTGGCTTTAGGGCCCCAGCTTCTGATATATATGTATGTATATATATATATATATATATATATATATATATATATATATATATATATATTTAATACTAAGTAAGAAACATTTTTACATTAAATCCATGCAATGTATACAACTATGTTTCACAATATAATATTTACTATAAGAAATGCACTTTATCATTTTGTTGTTGTTGTTTTGAACAAAACCAAAAAAAGTACTTTAGTTTTTGGTACCATCATAAAGAAAGATCATGGAGCTGTTCTCACAAATCAGCAAAAATCTAGTTTGAAAAAAAATTCTGCAGTGTGAAGATTAACTAGGATGCATTAATTATTGATCATCCCAAGCAATAAAAAAACTTTCTAGTAATATATAATATTTATTGAACTCTTTGTGTCATACACAGAAATATATTCTAACAATCTGTGTTAGATAACACCATAGTAGTTTCCAACTGCTGGTAAATACTTTCATCTGTAAAATGGGATAATAATGGTACACACTTTTAAGAGTGCTATAAAAATAAAAAGGTAGACTGTCTTTGGCACACTTCAAGTATTTAGTTAGTTTTCCATACCATTATTACTCAAAAAAAGCTTTGAAATACTTTGAAAAAATCAAATAAATAATGTATCTATACTATAATAAAAGCAATCCTTAATATAAGTTAAAACTTCATTTCTTTAATTAAAGAAATGACCTTACCTATGTTACTTCAAACTGGTGAAGTTTATAATAATGACATTTTAGATAGTCAAACAAAATATAAAACAGAGA
This sequence comes from Urocitellus parryii, assembly GCF_045843805.1. Taxonomy (NCBI): domain Eukaryota; kingdom Metazoa; phylum Chordata; class Mammalia; order Rodentia; family Sciuridae; genus Urocitellus; species Urocitellus parryii. Next base: position 117,484,654 of record NC_135540.1, on the reverse strand, counting down.
AGTTTTAACTCCCCTTGCTTCTTATTCCCCAACTAAACAAAATCCAGAAAAGATTCCTCTGTACATGTTTAGATACAATCCAGAAAACACTTGCCATCTTTACATCAATTTTTGCCATCAAGGGACCCATGATAGATGATGAACATGAAAAAAATTCAAGAAATGAAAAAGATGCTTCAAAATGTGAAACAGAATGACTGGTGTGCCTGTGTCCTAAGCTGAAGCTAAAAACCTGTCCTATGTAAAGTAAACTTCCTTATAAAATCAACTTCCTAATAGTTAAGAACTGTTTTTGCATATTAAATAGCTATTTGGCATTACCAAAATAAGAGCTTAAACTGACTTCCTTGAGAGCACATTCCTGCTACTTTTTTGACTGCTGTATCTGGCATTTGAAAGCTCCTCTCTAAATTTTTTGCTCCAAGAAAGGAGTGAGCAACCACACACAGACAATTTCTCTATTTATTTAGGATTTAACATTGTGCATTTTAAAAATAGTTTTAAAACGCAAATCATTTAAAAGTAACATTTTAAAATTTCTTCACATTTCTTTTTTAGCTGGTTTGTTAAATCTGGTCAAAAATCAATGTCCACATATTTGAAGGGATAAAGAAATAATCTTACCTTCTTTTTCTACTCTAAACACAAAAGTCCTTTGTGTTGTAACAACTTCAAATTTGTTGTCTCCTTGAACTCGTACTGTAGACACAGCAGAAATGGGAATTATTCCTTTTGAATACATCTCCTGTATTGGTTGAAGAAAAAGACACAGTAGAATGAAATTCTCTTGATCTTATCAGAAAAGAAATGACATAGTATTTACAACTCTTCTTTTACGATTTCAATCCAATTTTTAAAATGACATACAATTCCACTGATTTAATTTCCCAGAAAGAAAACTATTAATGCCCCTTTCTTTTAAGGGAGATGTCTTATCACTTTTCTCTTCATTTGCAATTAAAAGGCAAAGACTGGAATGCAAATAAACCTACTAGGCTAGCAAAATATAATTCTAAAAACACAGCAGCATGTACTTTAAAATTAATCCGGTCAAAATGATTTTATGGTGTTTGCAGGCATCTGCTGGTCACAACAGGTACTGTAACTGAACCATTTCAAACTGCTATTATATATACACTGTGAACAAAAAGTACCTAAGAAACCTGTTCAGTTTTATGAATTAATGATGCTACTCAATACTTTGATAATGAGGTCACTTTTCTTTTTGTTCCCCAGTGACTAAAGAGTGAAAAAAAATGGATTTGGATGCTTGCAATAGGCATATACATACCATGACTTTGTTTTAAGTCATGACTAAGTTTTAAGACATGGATAACTTTTTCCTCAGTCTTCATTTTCCTAGACCCACCCAAATCATTTGGCATGACAAGCAATTTCAACTATTTACTAATGGTTAATATTTACAAGTCTTAAGTTAGAAAGAAAATTAAGAGAGTCCTTATACATTCAAGGAGTCTCAAAAGAAAAACAGCTAATGTAATAAGAGAAAGTTTAAAACAGAAAACAAAGTAAAAGACAAGTGCAAAGATGGAAATTCTCAAGTCTGCTTTTAAAAAGGTGCAAGCAGTATTTTTACAAACATGGTGACATTTGAGGTTGACTTTAAAAAAATCTTAATGTTAACCAAATTGATAAGTGGGTGGAGAACATTCTGGTCAGAAACACTGAATAATGAAGGTATGAAAAGGAGAAATAAGATGAAATAGCAATGCAACAAATAAGCAACAGAGTCAGAAGAGATGAGGCTGAAATCAAACATCAAGGTCACACTGAGGAAGGTCTTGAATATCAGAAAAGTTTGGATACATCCCGTCTTCCATTTTCCTCCACAGCATTATCTGGGGAAACCTCTGTTTAGAGCATGTCCCCAGTATCTGAAATAACTAATGAGAAGAATGTACTAAACCATTTCATGCAGAACGTAAGTACCAAGCTCATACTCCTCCCAGCTGTAAACGTGGCAGACAGGTAAGGGGTACCTGTCAGCCACCTGGTGTTCCATTGGAAGGATTGTTCTTTGCTAGCTGAGGATTTGCCCTATACCGTCAGGGCAGTCTCTTCTAGTTCTTTAACAATTTCTTCTCCTTTATTGACTCTGCTCCAGTCTCCCATCCCAGACTATATGTGTCAATCAAACTCCCATCCATTTTTATTTAAGTACTCAAAATAAATCTTTATTCTGTTAGAGTAATCTATATAATAAAAATATAAAGAAATAGATGGAAATTACAAAAAAAAAACTGCTAAATTCATCATCCTAGTTAGTTACTTTAAGAGTAGGAGGAGAGGAAGCCATTTGGGAGGGAAACAGGATACATTCAATAGTATTGGTAATATTTTGCTTTTTAAATGTGATGATTGTGTACACACATAATCACTGAATTATTTGTATTTTTTGTGATCTAAATACAGCATGAGATATTCTGAATGAAAAGAAAGACAATAATTTAACCATTGGGTCTGTCAGTGTGGAAGTCATTTGTGCCTTTGACAAAAGCAGTTTCAGTGAATTACATGCTGGGAAAGGATATTGAGGTAGGTTGGAGAGAGAGGAGGATGAAAGTGAAAATGACGACTAAAGACCATCCATTCTTTAATATCCTATTAAATACCAATGCCATGTAGGCTTTCTTTCCTATCTCCTTTCATGCAGCCCAATCTGAACATGATATTTAAAGTGTGATTCAAGAAGATCAATGGGCAACCTCATATAGAAAAGGAAGAAGGGTGTCGGGAAATAACCACTTACAAAATAACTCATTTCTTCTCATTTCCCCTTTTTCCTTTTCTTTCTTTCTTTTCTTTCTTTTTTTTTTTGTAAGTCTTCTCTCTCTAGAAAGGAAAAGTCCCTTCTCCCTAATTGACCCACAAACCTTATATGAAAGAACCTCTCTCATCCCTCTGTCCACTCCTCTTCCTTCTTCCTGTTATCCATTTCACCCTGCTTCACTCTCATATTTTGAGTCATCGAAAGTATGTTCCTGTCCTGTAAGTACCTCAAATGTTAAACCCAAAGTCGTCAGCACCGAAAAACTTACCACCACTCTCTAGCTGCCCATTAAAAATTACTCTGTGAGTCAAACAAGGGACAGTCTGGACATCTGCTCATCTTGTACGCCCACATCACCTGGACTTTCCCCACACCAGTGGCAGCTTGCGTCCTAGCACTTGCTAACTCTGAACTCTGGCCACAGTGGCCTTCCTGAGCTTACCTGAACACATATCTTTGCCCCAAACCAGCACCTGTGTCTACAATGCCTGCTCTGAAAGGAATGTTCTTCACCATCCTTGCAGACCATGCCCTTGTCCTCCTTCATGCATCAGTATAAAAACCCTCCCCCAATGAATTCCTTTTTGACCAGCCTTTTCTCTCAAGCCTCTCATCCTGACCCAGGCAGATAACCCTAATTTAAGGGATCAGCAACCTGTGCTTTTCCTTTATAGTAATTATTCACTATAATTTAAATAGTGATCACCTATACTTGGTGTAATCAAATGTGATCCTTTGATTAATAAGGTTTCTCCAAATAGACTTTGGGTCATTTATCTCTTTTCCTTACCACCTTTCTGGTAGTCAGAGCTATAGAAATATTTTTGAATGATCGAATCCTATGTTCAATCAATCACAATTATACCCAACTCTGACAGGTCATCTTTATTATTTTGTGAAATTCCTTTTTTTTATCAGTCCTACTGAACCTATATGTTAGTCTACAGCCTGATAAATTAATGCCTGGCTCACTGCAACACCTTCCTCATTTGCCTCTTGACTTTTAGCTTCTTTTCCTTCTGAATGTCCCTGCATACTTCTGTTAAAAAGTCATACAGATAGAGAAAATAAAGAAAGGGTTCTTAGAGGATGAGAGCAAGATGGGTCGTGAAGTTTGCACTAGATTTTGATGGATGGCAATAATTAGGGAGAATCAGATGGAAGAGCAAAGAATCTATGAAGAGGGGAAACTTGGAGGAGAAAACAGGGGAGAAGACATGTTGAAGTTCTCCCCGAGTGTAGCCAGACTTTATAGAGGAAAATCACTACAAAGAATTGCACACCGTGATTGGCTCCCCAAAGGAAACCTCCAAAAATGTAAGTAGATTAAGATGGCAATATGAGCCCAAGTGCTCTGAAAACTGAGAAGAGGGGGAGATTGTCTCTCCATTGTCAAGAAACCAAAAGAGGTTAAGAAGGGACTGAGCATCTTTATGGAGCTTAAGGGCTGCTCTGTTCCACTTGCAGTGGTCAATACCAGACACCATGGGAGGCTTAAAATGTCCAAAAACTTTACAATTTATCCCTTCAATCATCTATTCCCAAACTTTAGGTTGCATAGGGAATTAAAGTCGTTTATAGCATATGTCCCAAATGGAATAAATTTAACTGTTTAATGTTACCTTTAAACCACTTTTCAGTAAAGAAATATCAAGCAGCAATGTAGAGAGTGAAACAGCAACAAAAAAAGATTCTATCAGATCTCTTCAAAGAGATTAAAAAAATAATTCCTTAAAAAAATAACCTACATGTTCACACATTGGTATTAATTTGAATAGGTAATGGGGGTGGAGTTGTAGCTCAATGGCAGAGCGCTTGCCTAGCACAGGTGAGGCCCTAGGTTCAATCCTCAGCACCACATAAAAACAAATAAATAAAGGATATATTATTTACTTAAAAGGGTACAATTAAAATTCTAAAAATATATATATGCACTTCCAATAGAGTAATAGGAAAAATGGGGGCGGGAAGTTCCCCAGAAGTGATCAAAACATGCTTAAGATAAATTCTATGTCAATGAACCTCAGGAAGTTGTAGTTTCTCTAACTGCTAATTTATAATCTACTATGAAATCCCAAGATAAGTCTTCTAAATTTTTAACACTGTAGAGTTGTTTTTATGTTTCTTTTGTTACATCACAAGAAAAAGATAACACAGAAACAAAAGTACTCAAAGGATAACAGGCTCAAAATGCCTGCATTTTTCATAGTATAAAATTTTTCTTTAAGGAAAAAAAAATTTTTTTAAAGCATCCTTTGAGCCTGTAACGCACAGTTATCTAGGTCAACTCTGTCATTTATCTACCACATTGAGACAATGAAACAACCACAGGGTAATTCTGCCCTTGCCACAGTAAGAATGAAGGTAAGTGAGAGTACTTGGCAGGGATAAGATAGGACAGCCACGGGGATGATGCTTCGTTCTAAAATAAAATGGACAAGTTCTTGCAGAGGCTTGATTGGGCAATACTGAGGAAAGTGAAAGAAAACCAGGAAAACAGGCACCTCTGCACGCCGTCTCCTCAGCACCCAGCCACTTGCTCCTCCAGTGCACAGACTTAAAAAGACCCAAATGTCTATTCACATAGCAGCTAAACTTGTAAAGCCAGGAAAGTAGCTAAGCCACCCCTATACTTGCCTTCTGCCAGAAGGGGCACAGCACAAACTGTCCCTCCTTTCATGGAACATTCACCCCAGTGTTTCTGTATTTTGCCAAACTGAAACCCCTCATCTGGACAGTAGATGGGTGAAATGCCATAGCAAGCAACAACCTGATTTCTTTTTTAAATTAGTATTAAGCTCAAAGATTTGCAGTAACCCATTAAAAAAACTTATCTCAATTTCAAATGAAGACTGTATCATTTTTATTGCACCAGTATCTAAAAATATGACAAGCCCTCTTCCTTTCAGCTGACTCTGAAAAGACAAACAGAGAAGGAAAAACGTCCAGTTACACAGTTACTAGAAATTCTCTCTCAAATGAGAATAAGAATACCTCACAGCATGGAAGCCTGTCTCATTCTTGAAGAGTTTTCCTTCAATCAAACCAGAAAAGGGCATGGGTAAACCAGAAAAGGGCATAGGTGCCAAAGAAAACCAAAAGTCAGACTCCATCAGATGTAGAATCTACACTGTGTTCACTATAGCACAGAAATTGGGACAACTGTCCAATGTACTAGTAAGCTAGAAACAGTAGCTAAAGCAGACATCCAGTTTAAAAAAAAAAAAAATCCAACCATCTTACAAACCTCCAGAAGTGTTCCTGAACCTGCTGATGCTCTACCTGCATCACTGAAAGTGAAGCCAAAAAACTGACGCTTCTCTAAACCTTCCTTTAGTATCAGTATTACATCAAGCAGTGTGCACTACATCTCAGTATGTGCCACTTGGTGTTAAAAAACATATACTCATCTGCTTGCAGCACTAAAGAAGTAGTAGGTGAAGTCTCTATTCATGCCACCAGTATCACCAATGCTGGGCAGTGGAAATCACCAAATCATGAGGAAAAATGACACATCAGAAGCTATAAATAAGAGAATGTGGCTAAGTCTTAAAAATAAAATGTTAAAGAGTAGGGATATAATTAAGATTACGAATTATCTAATTTTAATGAACTAAAAAAATGGCTTATTAGCTCCAAACTTTTTATTAAGGAAATTTCCAAACAAAGAGATGCTAAAAGGGAAATACCATGGTTACTCTAATAGATTTAACAATATTTGTTTCTCAGTATCTGAGGGGTACTTGTTCCAGAAATCCCTGCAGATGCTTAAGTTTCTTAAATAAAATGGTATGGAATTTGCATGTAACTTATGTACATCCTCTAGTACACTTTAAATCATCTCCAGGTTACTTATAATACCTCATATAGTATAAATGCTACTAAGGAGTTGTTAAACTATATAATTAAGGGAATTTTGTTTTAAAGTCTATACATGTTGAGTACAGATGCAATTTTTTTTAATATTGTGATCCACAGATGATTGAATCCACTGATGTACAACCCACATTATAGAGGGCTGACTATACATCTCCAGAATATTTTAACTACATATGTATGAATAAATGCATACATTTACAAATGTAAATAGGTAACATTTGGAAAAATGTAGATAAAATGACACTAAACCCCAACAACTCCTAAGGATATTCCCATACCTAAGAAGACATGCTCAGAGATCTGCCATGTCATTAAGACTTAACTGCCAAAAGAAAACACTGTAACCATTTCACCTAGTATTCAAGACTTTCAATGAACTCTACCTCAAACAACTACCCCAGCTTCCTCTCCCATAAGTCTGGCATGGATATTCAAATCAGGGAAAACCATGCCTTCAGTGCTAGGGTCCACACTTTCCCATCTGAGCATCTCACTATTCTCTCTGCAGATCAATCTCCTTCTCCCTAGTTTCTGTAAACCCCTCTCACTCCCACAGCATGAAGAAACTGCTCCTTATCTTTCCATTTGCTAATTAAAAGAGTGGTTTGTAAACATTCCTTGGTGCAGTCTAGGAAAAAAGGCGATTTCTTCCCCATCTTTTCATTGCTGATAGCATTTCCCATGGTTTGTAGAAGATACTCTATAAATCACTGTTAAATACATCAATAAAAAAATTCTCAATTTTATATGTTAACAAAAAGAGACGAATGGAATAGATTTGTGTTTTATCATATTACAAATCTTTTCATGTAGATACTCCATTTCCAATTCTTAAAAATCAAACCACTTGCTTAGTTTACTGACAAACAGTATGCATAAAACAATCTTTGAAAAAAAATGTAAAATGTACTTACCCTTTCATTATTGTAGTAAGAAATGCTAAGGCCATCAAATTTCACCCATCTCTTCTGAAACATGCGTTTTCTGTAAAACACATGAAATTGTTATTTTACATTTAAGTGGCATGAACTTGGATTTTTAAATACATTTGTAGTGTAGCTATGCTGAGTGCAATTCGTCTCTACTGTTAAGCAGTGTATACAAAAATAGGCTATGATAGTACAGTTTTGGGCAATGGAACATAGAATCAACAAATGTATAACAACACTTTCTAATTAGCTGACATAGCTTTTTTTTTAAATAATAATATTAAGTGCAAAACCAAGTGTAGTCACAAACATTATCATCAAAACCATTTCCATTAATGGAGATAATCTTTAAATGAAGGTAATACATAAAACTTTCATCTCTCACAAAGCTTATACACTTATTTTGCCTTGATTTTTGCTTTGGTGGATGAATAATATTTTGCAAAACTAGCAAAGCTTTCTTACCTGAATTTACATAAATTATTATATTTTGACTAAATAAGATGGGGAAAGCCCTGTCAAGAAATAATCATTTACAGTCACTCAGAATTCAGTGAAACTTCTGTATTTTTCAAAAGAGGATCATATGAAAGGCAGATGCAATTTTAAAATGGTTTTTGATGTGAGAAAACAAAGGCAAAATAATAAATAACATTTCCTATTTAGGTTTAAAAAAACATATTTTTCTTACTTTAAATGAGGGGTATAAAGAACTACTTCTGCTTAGGTTTGTCTTTTGTTTTGCTTATTTCCCTTCCCTTAAGTCAGACAATCCACAGACTGTGAATATCCTGTTCTCTACAGGCTTTTAGTCTGGACTAATACCATACAGATACTTTCAGCTTTTAACACAGACAACATATGGAAACTAACTTCCTGTTTTTAAAAAAGTCATTTTTAGGTGAATATGTAAACATCAACCATATATACTGTCTCTCCTTTTGCTCTTTTCTAACACATTTCAACAAGGTGATATAATTTCCTGTGGCTTTCAGAAGATTTAAAGATAGAAAGAGAACTTCCGGGCATCTGGAAAGTTTGTCTTCCGGCTGTGTCCCTGCTACACATTCATTACTCAAGTGAAGTACAGCAAGTCTCCTTAGTGAGCAGACATGTGCCACTCCAGATCAAATTAGACCAACTCTGATGAAATGGAGAAAACGTCTTAATTCATCAGTGCAGATGAGTTTCACATGTAAGCACTGAACCTTGAAGTAGTAAGAATACATAAGGAACTTAACATCAGACAACCACACTGTCCACCCAGCCCACTTTCTACCTTATTCCCTCATCTTCTTACTGCTTAACTTCTCTTGGCCTGTCATGTGTTTTTTTCACATTGCAACATCCAACTGTGTTACAGACATCTGGGTTTTACTTCTGCTAGCAACCCAAGAGTTCTTCAAATTCCCAGCATTAAAAATTAAAAGGTAAAGAATATTAAGCAAACACACAATTATATATTGCATAATTAATCACTCTGCACTCAGTTCTTGTTTCTCTCTGCTATACTTAAAAGGCAGGTAACTATACAACTTCCTATACAATACCAACAGTAACTTGGAAAATCAAGATTTTGATTGGGGCCTCCACCCACCTTACAAACAGTGGTTAAGTTAGAGCTCAGTAGCATATATCATCTTTCATTTGAACATCAAAATGGTCAAAATCTGTGGAGGAGATAAGACCTTGGGGTCTTTCATTACCCTTCCTCTTCCCTTTGCTAACTTTTCATGTTTCTAAATTGCACCTAAACTATCCACACAGAAATGCCTTCCCTCATAACCCAATCCAAAGCAGATCTCAAAGCTATTCTCTCAAAGCACCTTCTACCTTTCCTCTAGCACTCAACACAAATTCGATCATTTGTATTAGTTCATTTGCTTAATGTCAGTCTTAACACTCGCCTTTATGTCTTGCAAGGATCCACTTCAAGAATGTTTTCTTCTCCATGATCAACAACTAACACACAGATAAATATGGCACTCCAGGAGAATATACTGAATGAATAAGCAATGCAATCAAAGCATAGTCCTTTAAGAAACATGGGCAGGATGATATGAAAAGAATACCTAAACACCCAGCACTCATAAATAATTAGCATCTTTCAACATTTCAGGAAAGACAGAGAAACTTCTGAAAACTCGGAATGAAATTAAATATGTAAAAGTACCAAGCAAAGAAGTTCAGAAACTTAACATGTCTTACTTAGCAGTCATTTAATTGGACTCATAAAGCTTTCTTAGAATCCACGGTGTGAGCTTGAGGTCTGAGGCATCATCTAAGACTCTAACTTCAAAAGAATGAGGAAAGTTAAAAGGAAGACAGCGCAGTATTTATTGGGCTTTGGGGTCAAAATCGCTACTATTTACGAGCTGCATCTCCTTCTCAGGCACTATAATGTAAAGGACGCACTTGACCTTGGCTCTTGACACTGCTTTTGGTTTGTATGTTTTGAGATGAGATGTTGGTATATTGCACAGGGTGACCTGAACTCTCGATCCTCCCATCTCAGCCTCCTGAGTAGCTGGGAATATAAACATGCACCAGTTTGTCTAGCTACGTTTGGCTCTTTGAGAAAAGCCCAAGAAAACTTCAACCTAAAAGAGTCTTAGCTCCTAAAACACTGTTCCAACCATTTTAATTTTTGCAACTGCCAGGTAACTATCTGACATGTCTATCCATTTTAAACTCAATATTTGTACAAGCTATTAAATACGTCTAGTAATCTGTGGTGGGATAGGTAAATAAGACAAATGCCAGCCCCTAGAAATGCAATGAGAAGCATATGGAAAATAGTTGTAAGAATCACCATTCTGTAGTTGGGGGGCGCTATGTTGCAATTCTACCGTCAAACTGTTACTTCTGCATTCACTCATCCAGTCAGCCATCAAAATCTGCCACTTCCTCTGTAGACGGTATCTGCTCACGTGGCCTCTATGTCTAGACCTTTCTTGCCTGATGCACTTCCCATAAACCATTTTCTCTGCTCAAAATTCCCTTCCAACTGTGAACATGGGAGGGACCTTCCAACCATCAAGTTCTCAGTTTAAATGTTATTTGCTCCAAAAGATCATCCAGGACCAACACAGTTGCTCAGGCCCCCTTTTTTTCTTCTCCATTTCTTTACTTAATGACACTTACCATTAAAATTTGAATTGAGTGCAGAAACCATTTGTTTTGTGTATCTGTGTAAAACCTGTGATTACCATACTTCCTGGCATATAAAATATACTTATTATAATGATTACAAAATAGATGATGAATACATTTTTCATTGAAAAAAGGCTTACTCAAAATCGCACTTTGCAAATACAGAGAAAAAGGGTACTAGAACACTTTACCATTTGTTTTTTTACTAAATACTAAAGATCAAGGTTTTTTTAATGACCAAATAAAAATTTTCTAAACCTATCTTGTTATTAATGAAAAAAGTGAGAACCTATAGGAAGCTTGAATTTCGACATTAGTTTTGAAGTAATTTTAAAATGCATTTTAGACTTTTTAAAAAAATTTAAACAACCTTTCCCCAATACATCTATTCCTCAGTCCCTGATAATATTCTGCTCTCTGTTTTTATAAGTTCAACATTTTAGAATATAAATATAGTGATATTGGTTAATACATACTATTACTCCTCATCGTTAAGTGTTTTAAGAATATTCTCTGAACTAGGTTATGCCTTTCCTTTAAATTTTATTTAAAGGCTTAATTTTTTTCACTATTTTAAAAAATGATAATATATACAGACATTGTCACCTTAGTCTAAGTTCCTACTATTACACAACTATTATACAACTATTACACAACACAACTATTATACAACTATTACACAACACAAACTTGATCTGAAATAATGATGCATTATTACAGAGAAGAGGTTTTAAATTTTCAATTATAAGTTCTGAGTATCTAATGTACATTATGATGACTATAAATAATGATACATCTTATACTTGAAATCTACTAACAGTACACTTCTTAGTCAGGTGTGGTGGCACACACTTGTAATCACAGCAACTCAGAAAGCTAAGGCAGGAAGATTCCAAGTTTTGAGACCAACCTCAGCAACTTAGCAAGCCCCTAATAATTTAGTTAAACTCTGTCTCAAAAGAAAACATTTTAAAAAAAGGGTTAGGGATGTGGCTCAGTGGTAAAACAACCTTGGGTTTAATCCCTTGTACCAAAAAAAAAAAAAAAAAGAAGAAGAAGAAGAAGAAGAAAATAGATCTTAAGTGGTCTCACCCCAAAAAGGAAGAATAACTCTGGGAAACATGTTAATTGTCTTGTGTGTAGTAATCATTTCACCATGTATAATATGTGCATCAAATCCTTGCACTACACTTTTCAAATATACACAATATTTGTCAATCATACTTCCATAAATCTGGGGAAAAAAATTATTAGTACTCATACTGTATACATTGATACTTTCCTATTTTAAAATGCACTATAACCCATTTAAGATTTATCTAAAAGTAATTTATGTAAACATTGAATAATCTGTATTGCTCATTAAATGTGTCAACTTTTAAACAGCTATTTTCTACAAGTGAACTTCAATACTGAATTCTAATAATTAGTGAATTAAAGATAAGAGCTTATACTTACATCCTTTCTCAAAGTATTATCCCCCTTTTTAGCAAATAGAAATTTGGATTTAATGTTGGTAAATCCTATAAATTAACCAAAACTTCAACTAAGTAATAAAAAGAAGAGTTTGAGAAGTTCTGTGCTTCTAAATTCCAAAGTAAAATTTTTATTTTAAAAACTATTTATTAGTGAACACTAGATTTCTTTTTGCATCACAATTATTATTATACATATAGAACAATTTTCATACCTCTATTTGTATAAAAAGTATGTTCACATCAATTCATGTCTTCATGCATGTACTTTGGATAATGACGTCTAAATTTTTAAAATCAACATTTCTGTTAACTATTTCTCTCATGAATTTATGAAAGTCTACTCATTATTAGTCAATCAATTCCATAGGAATTATCTCTGATTGATAAGTAAACTATGAGGTATAGTTCAATTATTTTAACTTTTCTCTGAAATTATACCTTTTCATTAAATTTTTTAAATGAAAAAGTATAAAGACAACGCCACATAATACAAATTAAATCTGAAATAATGATGCATTATTATAGAGGTTTCAAAGTCTCAATAAAAAACTACACTTGGTAATAAAAATAGTGAGCACTTACAGTTCCAGACACTGTGTCAAGTCACATACAAATATTAACTCCCTTATTCCTCCAAACAGTCACAGGAGAAAAGTAATAAGACTTCCCCCACTTTACACAGGAAGGCACAGAGCCCCTGGTTGGTTAAATAATTTGCCCACCTCACACAACTAGTGATGGGAGTCAAATCCAGGCAGTCTCTTCCCAAAGACTCTTTAACCACTACACAAAAAAAGACTCCAATACATTTAAGGCAAAGTATCCCCAACACCCCTTTAGATAGTAATAACATTTGACCCCTACACATTTTATATGTGAGCTCAATTTTGAAAAGTGCTTCAGAATTCCTTCAGGAAAAAAAGGTAAAGTAAAATAAGACAGGGAGCACATTAGCCTGGGTTTTATCTTATTTTGTTTTTAGAGTTCTGAAGGGAAACATTTCTTCAAGAAGCTTTTTTAAGAATAATTTATAAGGCTTGTGCAGTATTATTGAACGGATTTCTATAAACTCTTCCCTTGAGCTCTGGTAGGGCAGGTGGTGTAAAGTTTCAACTGCTTTCATAAAAACAGCCTCACCACCTGGTGTCAGTTTTTGTTTCTCAAAATGTGTATTTTAAAAATTCGTTTTTAACAACAGTGTATATAATACACCCAATTTAAATCTCTATTTATGAAGTATTCAAACAAAGGCACTCCTGTTTAATTTCAAACCTAAATGCCAATAGGATTTTTTTAATTACATATTTAAACTTAACAAAATACCTTCAAATCTAACAGCTTGCTGAAGAATATTAAGTTGTCAGAGGCTACCAAATTGTCACCTTTAAAAATACCACAACTGCAATGAACCTCAATGGCAAGGTCAAATTTATAGCCTTTATTAATCATGGCATCTAAGTCATCACAAATATACTGCACAATCTTATTCTAAATAATCTAAAGAAAAAAAAAGAGATAAGAACATATCACTCCAAATTCATCTGCTTTTTTTATATAACCTTGAAGAACTACAGCATATTTTCTAACTTCCTTATTCTCTCTTCTGACAATAACAAGACCCAACATTTTTTAGAACTACTACAATCTCTGCAGTACAGATTTTTGCTTACCTAATTACTTATTTTTAATTCTTTTATTTATTTTATCTACTCTTTTAAGTAGACACTTAAAAGATACTTAGTTACCCTTTTAAGTATAGGGGTTTTAAATTATGCAGTATGAGTGATTAAGTATTTTAAAGAGAGGCAAGAAAACACTCCAATATCTCTAAATGTCCGAACTTTTCTATTCTAATAGCATTTCTTCACTATTAAGCAACACAAAGTAATAGCTTCCAAGGGTATATGAATAAAATGATTTGGGGAATAAAACAAACACAAAAGGAATATTGTATTCAATTCTAGCTTCCATCTCTGCAGACCTAATCCTTTAAGTCAGCAGAGGAAAGCATTTAACATAAAATTCCCAGGGCTAAAAGGACTTTTGGAAGTCAGTTATAAACCCTAAATTTTATTAACTTTTACATTTTTAAATTTTATTTTTGATTGAACATACTATTTGTACACATTTATGAGATACAACATGATGTTCTGATTCATGTATCAGCTCAGGGCAATGAGCATATCCATCCCTTAGACATAAGATTTCTTTATACTGAATGCATTCAAATTCCACTCTTCTGTTTTGAAATATATATTATTATCAATTATCTTCACCCCTCTGGGTCATAGAACACCATAGCTTATTCCTCCTATTTAACTGTAACACTGTGCCCCTTGATCATATCCCCACTCTCCAGCCATTGGTAACCTGTATTCTATCAATATCTATAAAATCAACTATTTAGATTCCACATATGAGTAAAATCATGCAATGTTTGTCTTTCTGTGCCTGGCTTATTTCACTTAACACAGTATCCTCTGAGTCCATCTATATTGTTGCAAGGGACTGAATTCCATTAGAAGCCTGAATTTAATGTGCCACATTGAACTTTTTAAATACGTACAGAGAACTTAGTGCTTATTTGATATACTATGTGAAAATCTATGTTAAAAGATTGACATGCCCTTATTTTATTGGAGTCATCCTCTAAAAAATCCCACATGAACCAGCTTCCACTTAAGATGATCAATTAAAACTTCCATTTACTTCTACTCTTCCCCAAACCTCTCTAAAAGGCATCAAAGGATTAAAAAAATAAATATTTTAAAACACCTTCAAATCAACATTGACCAGAGAAGACTGTAACACCATTTAGAAGTAAGGAAAGCAGAGGAAAAATAAGCACTGACTTGGAAAACTTCAAAGAGCTAACTGCTAAGCCAAAATGCAGACAAATTAAGAGGAAAACCACAGGATCTCAGGAAATAGAGGTAATAAATACAGTAGTCCTCACTTATCCTTGCTTTTACTTTCCACATACCTGGTTATCTGTAGTCAATCATGATTCAAACACATTAAATCAAAAATTACAGAAATAAGCAATTGATAAGTTTCAAATAACTTTTATTACAGTACATTATTATAATTATTCTACTTTATTATTACTGAACACCCCAAGATTAACCAAAGATTGGAGGAAAATGTCTCTAACATAAGACAGGGAAAGAAATCCTTCCAGAAAAATTGAAGGTAGCTGACTCTACAGGAAAAAAAACAAATTCAAAAAAAGTACTAATACCCTCAGAGATGGAGAGAATATATCATATCCATGAAATGATAATAGTAGGCTATAAGAAGAATAGTCAAAAGAAAGTACTTTGTATATTAAATACAGGATAATAAAATACAAAAAAAGGTTAGGCAATACAACTGAAAAGATATCCCAGCCAGTAGAAATGAAAAATCAAGATTATTATCTGTGTTTCAGGTGCAGGATGTTCAATACCAAACTATCAGAATATTCTAGAAAGAAAGAAAAGTTATGAAAATAAATAAATGATGTGGTAAAAATCTTCCAGGACTGAACAGTATATTACAGTTAAAGGCTTAAGACTTGAATTGCTCAGTAAAAATTTTAAAAGATTTCCTACTGCAGACATTCTTGGAGATTCCAATCTACACATCTCCTGGAAGAGGTGCTATATAATCTTGTTCTCTTTTCTTTACAGCAACACTTGGCATTTCTCCCCTGAGTTAGGTATTTGAGTAATGCTAGAATAAATTATATAGCATCATGCATATGTACATCGATACAGATCTGAAAGGTTTGAGCTTATTAATTACAGCTTGAGATTATTAATTACAGGAAGATGCAGGTAAGCACCAAAACCCAGTGAGATATTTTTAAAAACAAGTATCATCTATTAAGTTTTTCATCTCTTCTGACCTGTTTGAAACACTGGTTAAAAAAAAAAAAAAAACTAACTTCAACATTTACCAAGTTTCTTTCGTACAATTTTTTAAAAACAATACTCTCAAGCTGTACTGTAATTAGGTCATTCAAATACTGAAATAATTTCTCATAGTTAAAACTCAACTGGAAGCACTTCAGTATTTCTTTTGTTGCATGATGTTATACGATTATTTTTTAACTAAATTGTTGGCAGTTATCACATATTGTGTATTAATTCAGAACTGGCACTTCCATTTCAAAAGCAAATAGACAGTCAGCCATGTAAAAAGTTAAGTCCAGGTTGTGCATTTTATTATTTTGTTTAATGTCACTCATGACTGAAGACAGTTTCAATCACTATTTAGAAAAGTATAAACTGGAGTGTGGTTATTTAAAAAAAAAAACTATAGTTTGATTAGTCACGTACATGTCTTTAAGGGAGAAACATAATTATTAAAATAAAAAAAGAACCACCAAGAGTTCCCTGCTGTGTTGATGCCTACTATTGCTCTTACGGGCACCTAAAGATTCCCCTAATAGTGTTAAATGTAGCAGTTTATATTAGAAAATAAAAACATATTTTAGAAAATTAAAGGACTATCTTATAAAGTTTTTCAATGATTCATTCAACAAAAAACACTAAGCATCTACCTAGTGCTAGGTAATTTTCTGCTAAGGATAGAGTTGTAAACAAAAGTAATGTACATGACTGTCCCTATGGAGCTTATATGAAATAAATAAATCTTCTAGCATATGAGCCCTACAGAAGAACATTGTAATCAAAAAGCAGTGGGGGAAAGGGAGAGTTATAATAATGCTGAGGGTTTTTTTTCTTCTTCTTCTTTTCTGCTTAAGTACAAAGGAGACATTATGCAAGAATTTGAGAGCATTGAGGTCCAAGCCATGATGCTCTCTGGGGTAACAGCATTTTAGCTAGAAAGAAGAGCAAGCACAGAGGACCCCAAGGAAGACTCCTGCTTCCTTACTTCTATACTTAATAGGAAAAAAAAAAAAAGAGAGAGACTCTCCTATCTTGAGATCCATCAGGTTAAATTTTTCTATTTGGATCCCAAGAAAGATAAATATAGTGGTTATCGTATGAGATTTTAGACAAACATATAATCTGGCTTATGCTTTTATGAGCCATGAGCCAAATTTTGTCTACCATGTATGTTAATAAATAAAGTGTTATTGAAATACTGCCTTATTTACTGGTTTATGTGTTATCAATATCTGATTTCAGGCTACAATTAAAGTAGTTTCAACAAAGAACATTATGGTTGTAAGGCTTAAAATATTTACTATTTGGACCTTTATAGGACCTTTATAGGAAAGATTGTGGCACCTCCTCTATACAATTCAGAATGCCATCTCAATCAGTGTCACCAGCAATGAAGAATTACATAGTCACGAGTTAAACAAAACTCAGAAACTGCTACTAAGGAATGGGTAATCATCCCTTTAAGGAGGACCTTAAACACCCTCAAAATGGCCCACTGAGACAATTTTAAAAGGGCGAATTTTGGATTCTACTTAGAACCTAATAAATACATGCTTGGAGCCAAACTGCAAATACTTCTTTCAAGTCACAGCAATATAATCATGTACAAGAGCTTTTAAAGTTCTTGGTGAAAAAAAATTTTTTCTTCATTTACTTTCCTATTTGCATTCACACCAGTATCCAGGAGAATACTTTTAAGCAAGAAAACTCAATTATTTCCCATAAAATGGAAACACATAAATTAAAAAAAAAAAAAAAAAAAAAACTCAGAGCATCTAACCTTAGGCAGGTTCAGAATAGAAGGCATAGAAAATCAAAGTACTGATAAAAAGGAAAATGTTCTAATTCATCCCAGAAGTGGCCAAATATTTTCAAACTTTCACAAAGTACCTGGAGCTATTTATGCTATTATTTAGCCCAGGCCAATCAGTGTGCTGATTCTTCCCTGGATACCCTGATCAGCACCAGGATCTTCTCAACACTTAAATTATCCAGAAATGGAAGATCTGACAATGTTCAAGCTCACTGTTTTAAAAACAGTGTATGCCCTAGAACTGACTCATGCTTTTGACATTTAAATATGCATTTACCAATTATATTGATAACTAATAAAAGTAGAAAATACACACACAAGACTACTTCATCATCATAATGTGATCAGAAAGAAGTGGTACATAATAACTGATTCTAAGAAATATACTATTACAGTGTATTCAAATGTTATTTTTTAAAAGGATGCAATTGTACAAAGTATTAACCATATTATTACTAACCATAAAGATTGTGGTTTTTTTCTGATTTTAAGATATATAAATCCTGCTCCTACTAGTTATCAACAGCTGCTTCTAACATTTTTTATATGTTAGTAGAACTATTTTAGATCAAACTAAGTCCAATAGAAATGAAGTACATTTTCAGGTGAATAGTAGAGAAAACCAATACTGTGCAAACTTACCACATCAGCTACTTCAACATAAGAGGTTCAATCCTAAACTAATAATTCATGAGAAATCCCACAATCAAGATGCCATAAAACAATTCTAATTAAATATAATCCCTCTCCCAAGATTTCTCAGCACTGGTGTTAAGGAACAGAAGTTTCTTTGTAAACATTTGAAATGATAAATCTGTTTTAAAAGTATAACATTTAGGGCTGGGGATGTGGCTCAAGCGGTAACGCGCTCGCCTGGCATGCATGCGGCCCGGGTTCGATCCTCAGCACCATATACCAACAAAGATTTTGTGTCCGCCGAGAACTAAAAAATAAATATTAAAAATTCTCTCTCTCTCTCTCTATCTCTCCTCTCTCACTCTCTCTTAAAAAAAAAAAGTATAACATTCAAAAGACTTTGAATTTCTGAGCAACAAAGAAATATCAGAATATATCAGTAACAGTGAAGAGCTAAATCTAACAATGATATACTTTTCCCTATCCACAATAAGCTTTGTATTCTCAAACAGAACACTGTTATGATATGAGCAAAATCCAAACAGTGTGGGCTGAGTAATGCTAACTCAGTCTGTGTTGTTTTTCTTTGCTACAAAGGGAGACACAGGACAGTATATTTTGGTGTGAAGTTGGAAGCTCACATTAAGAAATCTAAATGTGAGCTCATAACTTTCTATTTTACTTTGCTTTTCAGAACATAATGCAGTGCTGCACTGCACATATTCCCCCACTCCCTTGTCTAAATAAAACCACTTGTACAACTGCACTGAAAGGCTCTACAATATGAGTAGGGGTGGGGCAGGGGCAGTAACTGAAAAAACCTGGCAGGGTTATAAGTAGATAAATCTGGATTATTCAAAATACGCTAGGTATAAACCAAAACAAATGAATAGACACATACCCTTGAGGAGAGAGTTTGTCTAGCCACCCTGACTTAACTCTTGCAGCAGAAGATCCGTAAAAACAGGCATAGGGAGAGATGGCACTCGAGGAGACAGCTGAATCAGCATTTCCACTTGTTGAGCTTAGAGGATAACTGTGCCTATTAACAGGGTCCGAATTTAATGGTTTTTGAGTCCTGGACTTGGACGCCTTTGAATTTTTTCTTTTTAAACTCTGAAAGCACTCTTCTACTGTGGAGTATTCTGATTCAGAAGCAGAGTCTCTTGGAAGATTGTTTTTGTCCTCTCGAGGTATCCAAATATCTTCTACTTTGTCTTCACTTAATTTCTCCTGCTTGTTATCATATATGCTAAAGAGAAAGAAATGGCATTCACACTTCAAAGTGCTGTTTTTTTTTTTTTAACTTATAAACAACCAAACACAGAAATTTAAGTCTGGGAAAATCTTAAGAATTCAGTTATACCATATCTCATTATTTTTTAAACTTCTCAGAAAAATTATACAGAAATATTTTAACACTATCTGAAGGGTTTTTTTTTTCCTTATGTATAATTTAATCTTATTCCCTTCATTATGGGAGGCTGGTAACAGGTAAAAGGAAGGAGATGGACCATATTCTTTGCATCCCAATTTAATCAACAACAATATAATAAGATGACCAGCCCAATTTCTATTCCCTGGGTACTATCATGAACTACTAATTCGTCTATTTGGAGATCTTATCTCCAACTTGTTTCCCCAACTCGTTGCCCCTTCTACATTCCTCTAATCGACTTCAAGAACGCCATATTCCACCATAATGTAATAAAACTGAAAGTGTATCTGACTGCTCAGAGCTTTGGGAATACGTTGCAAAGAAAAATACTGTACCACACTGCCAGCCAATAAAACAAGAAAAGGTCAGTGTATATTCAGAAGGTAAAAGTTGTATTAGATATAATGTTTACTAAAATGTATTCATAAAAAACTAAGCATATTCCTACAACTTTAAGAAATGACACGATAGATTCAATCAGTCATTTATGTAAAACAAAACTCATTACAAGAAAATTTTTGCTAATCTATAAAAAGGATATGCCTAGGGGTCAAATCACATCCTTCTGGATACAATATTATAAAAAACTATTACTTTCTTAAAGAACAATTTAGATGAGCGCTTCCACATCAAACAGATTCATATCAAATGCTTATTAAAGATACTCATCATTTAGTTTGAAGTTAAGGAAACCCACAACAATGTTAGCTTAAGAAAATTAAGGATAAATGAAAAACAAAATGAATGGTAGATAATGATCCAGCATCTCAAGTCCCAATAAAACTGAGAGAAAAAATTAACTTGGTGCATAAAAATTCTGTTTAACTTCTTGTGTGACGTGACCCAAATAGCTGAGTAACTATCACACCTCTGTTTTCAATGAACCTCTCAATAAAAAGGACACTTTATCATTGAGAACTCTGCAGCTCCATGGTATTTGTGCTGCCCCTTCATTCTTCATATTAACAAAATCTCCTACTGTTGAGGTGCAATCAAGGGGCACCAAAAATTTGCTACTTGAGGCAGTGAGAATGGCTGCAGTTAGGATCAGACAAAAATAGTCTGCTACAGAGTATCACCACTCAATCTACAAGCTATAATTCTGTTATTAAAACAGGTCCTATTATGGAGACATTTAGAAAGGAAAGCTTTTAACTTCCATCATAAACTACAGTATTATACTATGAGCAAGATGTTTGAATTTTAGCACAGAATTAATCCTCAATCATGAACTCAGACCTTGATTTGATAAAAAATGAGTTCCTTGCAGTAGTTGCTTCTCCTTTGACTGTTTCTTCATGAGTCCAAAATTCATTCTTTATACATCTCTTCTGTGGGGGGAAAAAAAATATATATATATATAGATATACATATACATATATATACACACAAACACACACACACACACACACACACACACACACATTGTTTTGCTTTCTTGGCTTGAAGACATTTATTTATTTATTTGTTTGTTTATTTATTTATTTCAGTACTAGAACTGAACCCAGGGCCTTGCACATGCTATAGACAAGTGCTCTACCACAGTGCTGCATACATACTCAGCCCTTTTTAATTTTGAGATAGAGTCTTGCTTAGCCCACACTGGCCTCAAACTTACAATCCTCCTGCCTCAGGCTCCCAAGCAGCTAGGATTATAGGCATGCACCACCACTCCTGACCTGGGGATGTTTTTCAGTGTAACAATATTTTACAAAGATCCATAATATCTGCCAGACCCAGGGGTGCACACTTTTAATTCCAGTTCCTCAGGACACTGAAGCAAGAAACTACAAGTCTCAGCAAATGAGCAATACCTTGTCTCAAAAGCAAACCAAAACAAAAAACTAACCCAGGGGCTAGGGATGTAGCTCAGAGGTAAAGTGCCCCTGAATTCAATTACCATTACCAAATTTTTTTAAAGCATATAATATCAGAGTTTAGTATTATTAAACAAATGTCTAAATGCTTTAATTTTCAGCAAAATAAAGATTTCATTAGAGAGTCTACATTACAACATTTTGAAGCCTTTTTCACTATCTTATTTAAATCATTAGCTAACTAGTTCAACTTAGAAAAAAAGATGTCAACCAAGAATTCATGTACAAAATTCATGTACTTTTAATCTATGCTATATGTTTTCTCAAATTCTCCTTTATCAAGACCAAGAAATAAAATAGCAAAAAGAGTACAAGTCTTTGAAAGGAAAACCTGAATAATGAACTCATTTATTAAAAATATATAAATAATTATATTATACTTAGGAAGTGTGCATTTGGGTATAAGGCAATGCAAATTCTGGGGAGTTTCTGTGTTTTTGTTGTTGTTGTTGATGTTGTTGTTTAATTAAAGTAACTTTATTTTTGGCAAATATTTAAAACTCACTATTCTGTACTCCTAAAATAAAAATGTGTCTGCATGCTATTGTTTTACCATAATTTTACTAAACAGAAATATTGCTCTCTGGAAATTTAATTCTTCAATACAATGCATTCTTCAAATAGCTTACAAGAAAATGAAAAGACACATATAGGCAGTAGAGCAAAGAACTGATAGCGAAAAAAAATAAAATGTACGGGACTAACCTTGGAATTTTCTAGTCTCTGGAAGAGAAAAGTCTCTCCATAAGGAAAGATGGATGATGAATTCTCCTCACTTGAATCTTTTTGGGAAATTACAGGATGAGAATGGTAAAGATGAATAATGTTGAATAGTACAAAAAAAATATGTATTTAATCACCCAATAGCAATATCACAACTGAGGCTAAATTACACCCCTGTCAG
This sequence comes from Urocitellus parryii, assembly GCF_045843805.1. Lineage (NCBI taxonomy): Eukaryota > Metazoa > Chordata > Mammalia > Rodentia > Sciuridae > Urocitellus > Urocitellus parryii. The sequence goes on along the minus strand of NC_135540.1, from coordinate 117,461,860 downwards.
CCATCCCCGTAGACTTGCCAACCTTCACTGTACACACACTAATTCTTAAATCGTCATCTCTGTCCTCAAATCGTCATTTCAAAAATCATTCCTGCTAATGCAGACCTCTAAGATCTACATTAATATAACTAAGTACTGCCTACATTCAACAGAAATTATCACTGTGCCAATTGTAATGCTAATTCCTAAGTAAGAATATATTCTAAAAGTATCTTTATGATAATGTTCAGAAAACATTATAAACATTCACTAACCTAATAGTTACATATCATTCAAGATATCAGAATCCACTTAATCCCTCTAGTACCATGGCAACTAAAACACCTGTAAAAAAGTTATTTCAAAAGGATTTCTACCATCCTTGATTTACAAGATTTACAAGAAAAAATTCTAAGAACTTGTAATTCTGCTAGGAGAAAGAAAAAATTTAAGGGTAATCAATCGCTTGTCATTTTATCGTTAAGAAGAATGTTCCTGAACTTGTATAAGCCAAATTTTCAAAAAGAAATAAAAGCCCCTGCCAAAGGTTGATTTACCCGAGTAACAATACAAGCCCTTTCTAGTTACCATGGCAAAACCACTTTTCATACATCTTTGTCCTGTAGCTCAATCTTCCAGAAACTATTTAATTTAGTGAAATGTCTTTGAGGCAAATGCTAAATGAAACTGGTATTTAAGTATATATATATATATATATATATATATATATATATTTACATAAGCATGTGCAATTTCTAGGAGTCTAAGTGTATATTATTTTCTTTTATTCACTCACCTTTTAGGGTATCTGAAGTAACATGAACAGCAGATAGTTAATCCCATTTCCCCTTTACCACAGGTGGTCTGCCTTCTCAATCAGAATTTTTTAACACATTTTTTAAGAGTATAAAATGAGCTAATCAATTTATAGAGAATTTAAACACACAGACTCACTTTGCAGTGTCACAGATTTTCCAGGTAAGGTAGTAGCACTTCTTCTCTCACGGAAGTAGCTTAAAGCAAAAGAGAAAAGTTATGAGCTCCTATTTAATACCTTGAATAAAGGATGTGTTATCGAGATATACACTCTTACAGGAACAGACACCAATATTCAAAAATAAGTCTGACTTGAAATAAACAGAATGACCAAATTCCAACAATGTGTTTTTCTACAAAGTCTTAAAGGAAGAGATTTCATTGGATTTTATGAGGAATATTTACATTTCATATCTGTAATTCACAAAAAGTAAGTGAACGTATTTGCTCAATGTTATTATACATATAACTGCAGAACTGCCAGCCATACCTCTGAGAGAATAGGTTTGTTAACTATATTTCATTACATACTTTTTTGTCATTAACTTTATACCGCAGAGTACAAAATTGTGTCTAGTTCTATGAATATAATATGAAAAAAACACCCAAACCCCTCTTTCAAAGATCATCACAGTCTCGGAAGAGATATTAATGGTAATTAATAACAATTTGACTTGGTAACATCAATGATGGAGATACATTGTTGATAAAAGAAGCTACAATATGACAGTTCTACTAATTTTTCCATCTAAAGGGAAGATCAGGACATCCTTAACTCCTCTTAGATATATATCTGCCCAAGTAATTAGAAGCCTAGAAATAACAAAAAGCAGAAATCAATGAAATAGACTAAGGATAAAATTTACAACTCACTATAACCAAAATTGGGTTCCTTAATATATCAACACAATTGACAAACTTCAGTAAAAAAAAAAATGTATGTGTATACACACACACACACACACACACACACACACATACACAAGAAACAGGATATCACTTCAAAGCCTTTGAAGATTAAAGGGTTAATTATGGATTATTAAAGAATACTATGTCAACAAAGTAAAAAACTAGATGTAATGACAAATTCCTTAAGAGACTTAAAGTATCAAATCTGAAAAAGTTTAATCAAAATTCCCAGACCTATCAGAGAAACTGAATTTAGTAAGTAATCATCAAGTCACAAAAAACTCCAAGCCCAGATACTTCACTGATAAAATCCAAGAAAACACTCGAAGAATAAACAATAGCAATCCTGTGCAACATTTTTGGGAATCTACAAAGACAATATAACTGATAACCAAACCAGTCAAAAATGTAACTACAGATAAATATTCCTCATGACATGGATGCAAAAAAACCCAGTAATATATAATTAGATAATATATTATGACCAGGTGAGATTTATCAAAAGAAATCAATGTTATTTTAACACTAGAAAAATCAAGATCCAGAAAAATAAACTGAGAAACTTTAACATCCATTCATGACGAAGATTCTCAGCAAGGAATACAAGGAAACATCCTTAACCTAATAAAGAGCATTTATGAAAAACCTACATTATAACTAATAAAGACTAAATGTTTTCCCCCAAGGATTTGGAGCAAAGCAAGGAGATCTACTCTCACCATTTATGTTCACATTATTTCAGAGTTCCCAGCCTAAACAACAAAACAAGTAAAAGAAACAAAAGGCATGCAGATTAGAAAAAAAAGGTATCTTGAAAGAAGAGCATATCTTGTAAGTAAGAAAAATTTAAAAACCTTCCAAAAAGCTTCTCCAATTAACAAGTTAGCAAGGGCCCAGCATAATGGTAAATATAAATAAATTCAGTATGCTTGTTATGGTTTGGGTATGTAGTGTCCCCCAAGACTCATGTGAAGACTTGTTTCACAATGTAGCAATGTTCTGAGATAGGTCTTTTGAAAAATGACTGGACCAGAAAGACTCTGACTTCATGAGTGGATTAATCCAATGATAAATTAATAATCTGGTAGCATTATAGCATTAGGGGGAAGTATTACAAATTTTAGGAGCTGGGACCAAGTCAGAGTAAATAGGTTACTAGAGGTATGTCCTAGAAGGGTATCTCTTGTCCTTGGCCCCTTCACCCATCTCCCTCCCTCCCAACACCCTCCTTCCTGGTTGCCATGAGCTCAGCAGCTTTCCTCCACCCTGCCCTTCTGCCATGATATTCTACCTCACCTCAGACTCAAAGCAATGGAACTATCCAACCATGGACTCAAATATCTGAAATTATGAGCCACAGTAAATCTTCCCTCCACTAAGTTGATTTTTCTCAGGTATTTGTTACAGCAACAAAATACTGAATGATACAGCTTCTATATACTAGCAATGAACTGAGAAAAAAAATTTAAAATACAACTCTTGTTACAACAGCATAAAAAAGTATGAAATACTAATTGATAAGTTTACCAAAATGTGAACAAAACCTATATCTTGGAAAAATAGAAATGATTATTGAGAAAAAATTGAAGAAGTCCTAAACAAATGGACAGATATACCATATTAAGAATTGAAAGATTCAATAGTGCTAAGATTCAAATTCTTCCCATATTGATATATAGATTCTATATTCTCAAACAATATTTCAGTAAGTTTTCATAATAGAAATTAACAAGGTGATTCTAAAATTTACATGAAAAGACAAATGACCTAGAATGGCCAAAATCGCTTTTAAAAAGAAAAACAAAATTAGAAGATTTATACTATATAATTTCAATATTTAGTCAAATAAAATAAGTTTTCATTTGATGAAGGGCAGACATATAAATCATGAGATGAAATGGAGTCCAACTATCATCCCACACATCCAAAACCCGTTGATTTTTTAAAATGTTCCAAAGAAATTCTGTGCAGAAAATCTTTCAACAAAAGTGGTTAAAAGTGGATATGTCAGTGTAACAAAAGAAGTGAATGTCAAACCTTCCTTCATACCATATATAAAAATGGGAGTTTAGACCTAAATATTAGTGCTAAAACTAAAAATCTGAAAAATAAAGGAGAGAGGAAAATCATTAAACTCTCTGAGTAGGAAAAGATTTGTTCAATAAGATATGAAAACCAAAACCCATAAAAGAAAAAAATTGAAAAGTTGAACCTTATTAAAATGTAAGACTTAATAATGTCATATATTTCTGACGCATGTCTTGCCCAAAATAAAAAGAACAACAAAAAAACTTACAATGTAGTAGTGAGAAATAGAACTCAATTTTATAATGAACAAAAACCTAAATGTGTACTTCCCAAAAGAAGATGCATGAATGTGATAGCCATTGAATAGAATGGTTAGAATTAATGTTATTTAAAGCAAGTGCCAGGAAATAAGTAGAAAGATGAGAATACTTAAAGACTATTGTTAGAAATACAAAGGTGTACATCCACTTTGGAAAACTGCTTGGCAGTTTCAAATAAAGATAGAGATTACTCTAACTCCAACTCCCAGATATTCCAACCCTAGAAACAAACAAAAAAAAATTAAAGACATACAGCCACAGAAAAAATACCTGTATACAAATCTACATAGGAACTCTTTTCTCAATAACCAATAACTTAAGAAAAGCTAAATGATCATCAAGAAATGAATGACAAATGAATGGATGTAAATGGATCCAAGAGAATACCACAAAGGTTTCAAAACAAATAAACACAAAGATTACTAAAAAGAAGTAAATCAATAATAAACATAATGATATGAAATAGTCTTAAAATTGTCATACTGAACAAAAGAAGTCACATACAGAGAAGTATATCCCAAAATTCAACGTGGACATGTTTGAAAGAGGTATTCGACAATAAAATGACACTAGGAAACAGGTTTAATACAACTGTTCTGATTCTTGATTACAGAAAAAAGTTTATCTTTCAAAACTCATCAAATTACAAGCATAATGGTTATAATTTATTGTATGTATATCAAGCCTCAAATGACTTGTTTAGAAATGGATTTAACAAATTTATTGTTTGTATATATGATATGTAAAATTATATATACAAATCCTACACACAAAACAAAAGGAAACATTAAGTGTATCACAGATAAGAGCATTTAAAAATTACCAAACCCTCTGAGCACAACAGCACAATCCAATAATCCCAGCTACATGGGAGGATGAGGTAAAAGGTCACAAGTTCAAGATTAGCTGGGGCAACTCAGCTGGAACAAAGGGCTGGTGATGTAGCTCAGAGGTAGAGTACTCCTGTGCTCAGAACCCAGTACCACAAAATCAAAACAAAACTATTAAAACTAGGAATAAATGTAAGAAAGGATCTTCAGGAGTGCAACTAGAAAAGTGTAAAACATTCATGTAATAATCTATAATAGGTTATAGAAAAATCTAATTAGAGGAGCATATGAAAGACTAAATATTATGAAACCTCCTATATTAATCTATAGGATACAATCCCAAGAAGAAAGAAAGAAAGAAAGAAAGAAAGAAAGAAAGAAAGAAAGAAAGAAAGAAAGAAAGAAAGAAAGAAAGAAAGAGGGAGGGAGGGGAGAGTGATTTAACAAGTGGATTCCAAACGTACATAGAAAACACAGGGCCAAGAACAATGAGGAAATATTAAGACATACTCTTAAGGTATTAGGACTCATTATAAAGTTACAGTAATTAAGACACTATATTACTGATAAAAAGGATAAACAACAGACTACTGAAGTAGTAAAGAGCCCATAAGAGAACCCCTGGTCACTTAGAAGACAAAGATGTCACAAAGCCATGAGAAAAGCAGTCTTTGCAGTAAGTAGATTATTTCTTTATACAGAAGAAAGTGAAATTTTGCTCCTACCTCAGACCATGTGTAAACCAATTCAAGGTGGATTATAATTTCCAGTGTAACAAGCCAGCTGATAAAAGTTAACTGTTTTCATGTGTCTGAAGACACAAATAGTTTTAACTAAAAAGGAAAGAATTGGCAATTTTGACTAAATTATTAAATAAGAACTTTATTCATTAAAAAGTCACCACCAAGGGGGGAAAAAAAACAGTATGCAGACCAGGAGACAATATATTTGACAAAGAGCTCATACCCATGGGGTACTAATAACTCTTTAAAATTACTGGGAAAGATAAAGTGGAATTCAAAACCACCACCAAGAAGGAACCCAATGGGTGAAGATGTGCAAAGGCATTATGCCAAAGAAGATGGAAACATGGCCAACTGCCAATAGACATATTAAAACATTTTCAATCTTGTTAGTCATTTGAAAATGCAAATTTAAACCACAATGAAATACCATTATACATTTATTTACATGACTAACATTTTTTAAATTAAAAAAAAATGTTGTTGAGGATATGAAACAAGAGGAATGTATATACTGCTGTTGGAAATACAAATTAGTACAACTACTTTAAAAGAACTACTCTGACTTTTCTACCAAAGAAGATATGCATGTCCTAGGACACAGCAATCCCACTTCTTGGTATATACTCCACAAGTATGCAGATACCCTCCAGAAATAACCACCAAAATGCATGTAAAAAGCCAAATGGATAAACAAGTTGTGGACATCCACACAAACCAACACTATTCAACCATAAAAAGAACAATCTGATATGTAATAACATGGGTTCAAATGAAAAAACATGTGGAGTAAAGATACCTGATATTAAAATAATACCTGCTGTGTAATTCCTTTTGTATGAAATTCTTGAACAGGCAAAACTAATATACACTGAGATCAATGTCTGCCTGATACAGAGGATTAGGGGAATTTCCTAATGGTCACAAGAGAATTCACTTAGAGTGGTAGCTGATGGGAATGTCCTCTATAGCTAGACTGTGGTCATGATCACATGGTTATATATACTGTTCAAAATTCAACCATCTATATACTTAAATATATTTTATGTATATTACATCAAAATAAAGTTGATTTGTATATATGGGCATATATAAATGTTATCTATAAATATGTAAATATACCTAAATACTAAATAATGTTGAAAATATGAATTATATGCCAACAATAAGGAAAAGACATCATGGAATATTGATACAATAAAATACTATACAGCAGTAAAAATGAACAAACTATAACCACAGGTAACAACATAAATAAATGTCAAAGTTAAGCAAAAGAAACTGGATTAAAAAAATACTCACATGACTGCATTCTTATTTAGGTTCAGAAAACAGGCAAAATTGTACCATTTGGAAATGTTTTAAGAGACACAGCTTTCTTCAAAAGCTAGAATGTTATTGCCACTTAAAATCAGGATAGAAATCGCCTTTGGCAAGGAAAAGGCACAGAATTTCATCAGAGGGTTTTAAAAATATTCACTATTTAATATCTCCAGATTCTTGATACTTCTATACAGCTATTAATTGTTTCCATACTTTTATATACCACTAACACAAATACTGTGTTAATACTTTGTAATACTGTGTTAACACTTTGTAATGATTTGAGCCCTTGAGTGGAACAGTACTTAAATTTCCTACATCTTTATAATAAATATTGTACCTTATTTAATAATAAATGTTGTACCTGATATATTGAGCATTTACAATATATCAGATACAAGTCTCAGAATTTTACTGAGGCACACTCATAATTGTATACACATACACACACCACCCACACAAATAAAAAACATTTTGAACTATTTAAATATAACAATGTTTGGTATTTATAGGGATTTCTTTTTCATTTTAGCTTGCCATAAGAAAAATATATTTTTTAAAAAACTGTGATGATTTTTATATACTCTCAACATGTACCTACTACCAAATCTAGCAATCAAGTTCATTTGAACTACTATAGATGAAAAATTGGCTCTACAAAGGAAAAATTTGTTTTGGAAACACTAAGATGAATTTCTATTTTCATTATGAACATATATTTTCATCTATGAATGCTTTGTGCCCAAAGCATTTTGTTGGTAGCTTTAAACACCCACATCTCACATTATTTCCTCATAACAGTTCTACAAGCTGGACAAGGTATCTTGATCCTACCAGCAGAGAAGAGACGCTGTCCCAGCCCAAGTTCCACAGCTAACAGGAGCCAAAGCCAGCATTCAATCTTATAACCGCCTTTTTCTGTACTATTTTCCCACCAGTTACCCTGAAAAGCTTTTAAATTTAATCAAGAATCATGGTTGAATAACAAAAATTAAAAACTCAGCATCCCTTCTCACATTATGCTTTTATGATATTAATCAAGTTGAACACACACAAAAGCAAGCCCCCTACCCCAAATCTTAAAAGTTTATCTTTGTGTCCTATGTCTTGCAGATTAACTGCACACTAAAGTTAGCTCAAAATGTGCACAACCCCCCACTTGGTGAGCACTCCCCAGTTCTGTGTTACATAAGGTCACATCTGGAAGGGTGCTTGCCAGAAATGCTGACCACAACAAAATCCAGACACAAGCCACTCTAACCAACACAGAAACCGTGATCATTAAGGTCATCTTTACAGCCACTGGACTGCAACTCTTGCCAGACTACATGAACAAGATGAGATGCACAGAGCCCAAGTTCTAGAAGACACTGCTAAACTGGATAACGGAAGCACAACCTATCTAGGACCCACGTACTTTCCCTTAAAAAAAAAAATCTTTTAAAAAATTCACCTTTAGGGGAAAGGTAACAATCAAAAGGCAAGAGCCAAACATCTTCTAAGATGCTGATAAAGATGTTGCTTTCTCCATCACACTGCCTGCCTTTAAATTCACTGACTCTCTGGGCCACAGGAAAACACACCTTGTATGATTACAAAGTCATCTAACAGCTATGAACTTAATTTCCACATTTATTAAACGGGGAAAACACAAGGTCTGCTACCTACGAATATAAAGATGATGAATAAGATAATTCTTCTAAAGAGCATAAGACAGTGTATATCCAAGGTAAATATTAGATGACAGGCAGAAATTATTGGGGGCTGCTGCCACTTTGAATGACTAACAGTGGTTCAAGTTATTTTTGTTAAGATAAGGCCCTCCAGGAATCGGACAAAATCATGGAGTCATGCTGAGTCACTCTTCTAGGTAACCCAGAATGAACTTTGCTCATTATAATGCTGAATTATGTCCCCAGGAGGCACACCCTCCACCATTTTGAACACGTGATATATGAAGAAGCATGATCTTGAAATGAGCATGCTTAGGAAGGTGCCAAGGTTCTACATGGGATAAGTCTCTCCAATATGCATTTGCATGAGTTTCCCAAATAAATGCACCTTGCTGTCTTTGTTTATGCTTAAAGAGACACTTCTTTTGGCATTACTTTTATTGCTCTCCTTGCTCATACAAGCAATAACTTTCCTTACTCATTTTAACTTCTGGTTGTGCTTACTGGCTTTATACTCACCAAGGAGTGAGCCCATTATGTTTGGTTACATAAACAGTCAACAAAAACAAGCCTACTGGGGCTGGGGATGTGGCTCAAGTGGTAGCGCTCGCCTGGCATGCGTGCGGCCCGGGTTCGATCCTCAGCACCACATACCAACAAAGATGTTGTGTCCGCCGAGAACTAAAAAATAAATATTAAAAATTCTCTCTCTCCTCTCTCACTCTCTCTTTAAAAAAAAAAAAAAAAAGAAAGAAAGAAAGAAAAAGAAATTCCAGGCAGGCTAGAGAATATAAGTTTAGGTTTCATCTGTTTTACAGGGGATATACTTCATCACACACCACCGAGCGTGCATAACACCCCCTTCCCATGACTTCTGCCTCGTTAATTTCCCTTCTCTCTAGTCAGAGGCCCTGTATCTAAATGAGAAGGCTTTACAACCTTTGCCAAGTAAAAATATTTGCATTAAAGAGGTATAAAAATCATTAAACCAGGAAAGAAGAGAAGAAAGTTACCTCTTTTAGTTTTCTTAAAATGCCTATTCCTTCCTGACTCACGATTTTCCTGAGCAGCATCACAGGATAAGCCCAAAATTCCCCCAGAAAAAGCAAGATGCAAGTTTGACTTGCTTTTTGCTTGAGGACTCCTAAGGACTAAGAGACTTCCAAGTAAAGGTGATAATGAAGGAGCTGATCCCTCAGGCATGGTTCTGTTCTGGCCCAGGAGATGTGAGTTAAAAAGATTTCCTGAGGTTCATTGTCCCCAGTAGTTCCCACCTGGCCCAACCCAAGGGAGAAAAAGAGCAGGCAGGAATTCAGCAACAAGTCAAGGCAAGTACATACAATGCAGTACACCAGAATGTCAGATAAATTAGGAGATTGTGTCAGATAAGTTAGGAGAAAGGAGGAAGGGAGGGAAGATGTCAGATAAATCAGGAGGAAGAAGGCAAGAAAGATCAGTGACCAGGGAGAAAGAAGGGAAGACATGTCTAGCATCATATTCCTTTGAAGAGTTGCAAGAAGTTTTTCATTAGTGATTAAGTTAAAAACATTGGCCACAAAAAAAAAAAATTCTTATTTAGTATACCAAGGGATACACTAAATGTCATTTGTGAATGTTATTATCTGACTAAAAAGAAACTCAGATTCCATTATCAACCATTTTTATTTAAAGAGCCACAACACTTTAAAATAGTGCTAATCAAGTGCTATTTATAATACAGTAGAAAACGACAGGAAATACAGTGAAGTCTAAAAACCTTTTAATATTCTTGCTCATGTTATCATCTGAGCTGCACAAAGCATAGTTTCTATTTACTACCATAATCAAGGAAAAGAAAGGGTATAATGGGTCATACCTGCCCTAAAAATCATACTGAAAACGGTGCTGTTATATAGTTAGTACAAATTAACGATACTAATCTTAATGCTATTTCAATTCTAATTTTTAAAGACTCACAGTCATGCTATAAATAACCTTTCACATGATGCAAAGACTACCTTTATAAATGAAGGACTTAAAGATACACCACTCTAGCATATTCACTATTTTGAATTAAAGTCATTTCATTCAAGTGTTGAAAAACAGCAGGTGCAAAAACATCACTCTGACCTTGCTATTGTTCCTTAAAAGCAGATGAAATTCCCGTGGGAAAGGAGTAACTCTTATCCTCAGGGACAGAAGTGGAGATGATGGAGCCCTAAAGAAACCTGTATAGACCTTGTTAAAATAACTTCTACCCTTTGAACCTCCCAGGTAACTCAGCTACTTTTCTTTTCACATCTTGGTATTCTTTGTCCTATTCAGGGTTTCACTAACACCTTCTTCATGTCTTCATCTCTTTGTCCTAGGTAAAACTTATAATTTATTTCCTTGTGATAACCAATCTGTAAGCTCCCCCCCCCCCGCCCCCGTCAATTTGTTTTATGTCGATTTAATTCTCAGCCTAGGCTAGGACCCTCAGAGGATGCAAGTGCAGTTTGCTTCCCCTCTACCACTTAAATGAGCATTAAAAGATTCTTTGTGAAATTCATGGAAAGCAGCACTCAATGTCTGAACCTTAAACTCAATGTTTCCTAACTGATGTTTCCCATCTGGCTCTCACCAAGATTCTAATGGGACAAAAATAGAGTTTTATTTTGTGTACTCATTTTTTTCATACAGAAAGTTTTTGACATTTAAAAACTTGTGACTTTTCATTTAGTTTCCTTTAATTGCTGAAAACTAGCAAAACATTTTAAAGCTAAATGCTTGTATAAAAATTAGTGACCTTCTACAATGCTAAGAAATCATTGAATTCTTATATATGCAGTCAAATTTTTAAAAAATATTTATTAAAAAGGTAGAAGTCAGAATGTAGTGGAATGAAACACCAGTTAAATGCCCTGGAAGGCCTAGGAGAATTAACCTCAGGCGGTCCATGTTACTCACAGGAAGACCACAGAGAACACTACCTACCTTACAGGGCTATGAGGCTAACCTGTCAAAAATTACAACCCAAACTAGCACCTAGGTGTTTAATAAATGGCACTGTAACTACTGGTTCCTAGTAAACATCAGACTTTACTAATATTAGGGATGCCAAGGTAGAGAAATTAATTAGGAACTATGCCCTCAGAGTTGGTGATCTAATAGGAGATACTTATATTTACAAGAGTTGTAAATTGCCATGTTTTCTCTTGCAAATAATAAATTGCTACCTTTTCTATTGCAAATACAACTTGCCAAAGGTACCTCAGGGCAAGAAAATCAGCAGCAGCCACAGATTCAAGCTGGGAAGGGGAATCTTACAGGAATGCCAGCCCTGGACTTAAGCCTGAAGTCTGTAAAACACTGCAGTAACCATCAAACTTGAGCTTTATACCTCCCAGCAGAGTGAGAGTCGAAGCCTTGACTCTTGGTGGAAAAAATAAGAGCACCCCAACCCTGGAGTAAACCACAACAATTTTAGGTGCAACTCTGAGAAACAGATGAAAGCTTTCTCTGCTGTAAAATCAGCTTCTCTCAAACTATTCAGTTACCCCAAGATGGATACTGGTGACCTGAGGCCCCTCTTTGGGGTTCCAGAGATGTGCCCTCTGTGGACCTGGGTTCATACTGTACTGTTAACTTATTACATCTATCTTCCACACTAGACTGCAAGCTCTTTCATTTCTCTTAACTTTCTTTCCACCTAGCACAATGACTCCTACAAAGTTTAATAGATGTGTATTGAATTATTAATTGGTGCCAAGCACCATGCCAGGCAATAGATATACAAACATTAAAAGACACATTCCCTGCCAGAGAACAAATAATCTGCTGGAGAGATAAGAGTCAGCAATTCAAATATGAGAACTTCACTAAGAGAACATTACAATGGAGGGAAGGTAGGGGAAGGAAGATCCAGGTAGAATTAGGGGATGCAATATTCCCCCAATTAAATAGGAGAAAGCTGAAGAGTCCCAGGTAGTTGTAAGTTGGAAACACACACTGGAAAATACAAGTGGCGCAGAGAAAAAATTTGAAAAGATGACCAAATAAAGGCTGTATGAATATGTAAATGCAACTAAGTCAAATTCAGAAGGAACAATGAAAACATCATTGTTTAAAATAACGAAATTTCCCTTCGTTAAATATTTATGGCTTATTGACAAGAAATCTTACCTCCCTGAAATTCCTTTTGCTGGCCCTGGGATCTCTGGTACAGGCCGATGTCTTAGCAGAAAAGAGCGGGAAGGTCTTGAAACCAACTTGCTACGACTTCTCATGGGCGCTGAGACTGGAGATGACGGCACATACAAATCATTCACAACCATTTCTCCCTGAAACTCAAAGAATGGTGATGGTGGCGAGCTTTCTAATAAACCATTAGCTCCATTTCCAGAATTTGCTTCTGAGGTTGAACAATCGAAGGAAGAGAGACATTCAGGTTTCGTATTAGGAAGGTTGCTGAAGTTTTCTGATATCAAATCAACTTTTTCTGCTTGTTGTTCTTCAACTGTACGATCAACTGCCTTTTTTGCAGTCAAAGATTCTATTTCAATATTTTCGCTACCAAGTAAAGACTCATGAGAGGAACCCAGGTGTTGTTCTTCTGGAATGGGGAGGTCCTGGTTAGAAAGAGATAGCTTATCATCTGATTCAAGGGACTGGTTATTTTCCATACTAGCATCATTTTGATCAAGATTTTTTGTAAAGGTCTCCAACTGTGTTGAGCTAGGTATCTGAATACAACCAGAATTGGAAAGTTCTTTGCAGGTGTTCTGATCAGAAGAGGAAGCGTGGCGGTGATCTTTTGAATTGTTTCCATTCTTCGTCTTATGAACATTTGCATATATTGGGATTTCTTGCATTTTTGACAATATTATCTGTAACTGTTTAAGTATCCTCCTACGGTGCCCTGTAGGTGATATTCCAATTTTGTGTAGCACACTATCATTTATTGCTGCACAGTCCTTCACGGTATAAAAACCAAACTCTTGGAAATGTAAGAGATACTGCTCCAAATTAATGCTCATTAGGAAATCCTTGATGTCAACATTTACTTCACTGACTGAGGACATAATGGTGACTTCATTACTAAGCAGAGTCTTAAAACAGCACAACAGGATCTCGCAAAAGAAGGTGTTCTTCTTATTGGTTTTTCTTCTATCAACTTGTGACAGAAAGGTTTCTTTAAATGTTGTTTTCTCCACAATGACCGTTTCATGTGCTTAAGCCTGGGGGGGGGGGGTAAAAACAATAATTTATTAAATCATCTTAATATACAGTTGGTGGTGCTGGGGATCAAATCCAGCACCTCATGCATACTAAGCACACACACTGCCGCTGAACTACATCACTAGTCCAGGATACTTTAACTAGTAAAACCTAATTGTACATTATAAACTTCCCTGAAAACACAACAGAAAGTAAGACAACTGAGTTTGGAATTTTTGCACATTGCCTTTTGCATCCTATATGAAGGTAGAAAGCAGAAATGTTATGATGGTGTCAAACTATGATTTTCAAACAGGATTAAAAAAAAGAGACTCACAAATATGAAGGGAACATGTGTAAAATGTTTTACTCATCTCATTAATTGATAAGGGATCAGTAAGATGGTAAGGCTGATTCCAAGAGCATTTGTAAAAGAGGTTTACTTATACTATATACACACACACACACACACACACACACACACACACACACACTGGCATTTTAAACAAAAAATATTAGAATAAAACAACTAGGTAAGATTTTTTTAAAAACCGGTTAATGTTCTATAAGGCAGGAAAAAAAATACCATGTGAGGGATTATAATTAAAATTAAATATCCACAGGCTGGAACTGTTAAATGAAAGCTACTGATAAACATTCTTTTGATTTCCAAGTTTTAGATAATTTTTCCTAACAGTAGCTAAATAGACACAACTTTCTGTTTCACTATACTTTCTTTCAGAACCTTAAAGAGCAGGTAGAATATATACTTCAGGTCAAGAGTTTTCATTTCAAAAAAGGAGGCAGCATTATATGTAAACAACTGATACTAACGTGCAAGATAAGGCTAGTGAATAATCAGCTATTCTTAAATACATTAGATAGCAGGAAGTATGCTAATTCAAAACTAAAAGATCAAAGTTTAAAGGTCACATTTTCCTCCTAGGAACACAGCAAATTCAGAGAGATTCATTTTCCTCCCAAACAACACAAGTTTTTTACAAAGTCCGACGTCTCTGCTGTTATGTGGGTGTGTTCAGTTTATGAAAATGCATATGTGCAAATTTCTGTATACTATGCTTTGATAAAAAGGGAAAAGTACATAATATGCATAAAAGCCATACCCAAGTAATAAAACAAGGCACAACAAGGTATATTTCTCTGAGCAAGCTTTGATGCAGTATTTCCAGAAACCACATCTTGAAATAACTCTTTGAAAGACACTACTCTGACTCTGCGTATATTACATACTGATTCCTCTTAAGGTATTGCCTTGACTATTTTAAAATATCCGCAAACATTGACCAACAAGTACAGAGAGCATCAGAGGGAAAGCACCTTTTTTCCAGGCCTTCCTTCAGGAGCAGAGAAATAAAAACACAAACAAGAGAGAAGGCAGGAAATGACTTTGACATGAAGGTACTGCTTTGTCATACCTCTAAGGAAATGTAAATACATAAATACATAAGAGAAAGCTAAACCTCATCATCAAATGCAAAATCACCTTATTTTGTAGATACAGATGTTGCTGATGTTTTCCTTGGCAAATCACAAAATAGAAATAGCAACTGAAAACAGTACAATAAGTGGTATGATTTATCACCACCTTTAGAAATTATAAAGATGATGAATTGGTCAATAATTAAAGAGGATTCACAAAATCTTAGAACAAGAACACACACCAAAAATCCTCTGGATCCTCCCCTACTACAGTAGTGGTCACCTAGTCACCCACCCAAATCTAAAGGTCAGAAGGGATCCCCATGCTCACCTTTGTCTGCATTCAAGAATGTAGGTGAGCTACTAATTTTATTCCTTGCTATGGACAAAATTGTGACTCCCCCACTTCCTACCCCCAAATATCCATATGTTGAAGCCCCAACCTTCAACAAGACTGCATCTAGAGACAGAGCTTCCCATGAAGTAATTAAGGTTAAATGAAGTCATAGGAAAGAACTAGTTTCCTCTAGGAGACACCAGAGAGCTCTCTTTCACTCCCCACCCCACCCCAATCCCCACCCCCACTGTGGGGCCAAAGGAAGAAGCCAGGAAGACAACCTCACAGGAAACAGCCAGCCCTCAATTTCATGTTGGTTTTCCAGCCTCCACAACTATGAGAAATTTCTGTTGTTTAAACCACTCAGTCTGTGGTATTTTGCTCTGGTGTTTAATCTGACCAATATGCTCCTCCATCTTCATTGCCTTTACCACGTTCCATACCCTCATTATATCTCTTGATTAAATTACCGCAACAGTCACTAACTAAATCTCTGCCCACACTCCACATACCATTGCCCACCAAAAATACAAACTCAGCATGTCATTCCACATTCTCAAAAGAGTAAAGTCTCAAAGCCATATAAAGCTCCTGACAGTGCCATGTAATAATCTGGTCTCTAATAATAATAATAGCAGTAAACAACTATCATGGGCCAGGCCCCTTACCTCTTTTTCCTGCAAGGTGGGATTCCCTACTACTAACTCCAAGCTAATCTTCATCCTGTGTCAAACGTTCTACCAACATCCTTCATTCACTTTATTTCCCAGAGGCTAACTATTCAATACCTGCATTCCTTCTATATATGTGGTATCTGCTTTCCTATGCGACATTTAAAATTCTGAACAGGACTCTGTGAAGGCATCATGTTGACCCCTAAAGACAGAAGGAACCATTGCTTTTTCTATATACATCTATATCTAATATCCTAGAACCATGCAAAGTGCTTGGAGAGTATTTGAGGTGGACTAACATTGGTAGGGATGGTAGAAGTAGTCAAGAGGTCGACATCATTAGGTTTTTGGTGTGTGTGCATCTGAGATTTAATACACAGTCTTTTCCTTTCTTTGGTATATACACATGTACTTCCTGGGTAGCTGAATCAAGGACAGATAAACCAAGACCTTTACTTAAAACCATCACTTTGCTACCATTTGACATGCTAATGAACCTGATTTCTTCTCATGATATGAAAGAGACTCCCCTCCCACTGACCCTACAATCTTCTGTGCCAGCTCTGTCCTCCAGTTACCCTACTATCTAACCCCTGAGGGCTGAATGTTCAAAGGTTTTTACAGCTCTCTCCTTAGAGGTCCTAGCTGCTAAGAACACATTAGATACAAAGAGACAGGTATGTAACTCTGTAAAGTACTGACCATATGTGAACTCCTAAGCCTCCACATTCTGACCTACAATGTGGGCTCACAGGCATGTAGGTACTGGTCTGTGGATCTGCTGTACAGGAAAACAACTACGCAACAGCAGGGCCAGGAATCTGTCATTGGAATACCCTCCAAAGAGGGTATTGCAGCAAAATGTGGTTATTACTGTTCTTAATCTACACTCCCAAACGTGCTTTACATCAGCCCACCTGACTAAGCTTATCACTCTCCTCCCTGAATGTAAAGTTCTTCACAGCCCGTTGCACAGAAGTTTGGAGTCATAATAGGTTGAAATCCCAGCTCCTCCATTTTCTGGCATTATGAGAACTCTAACCTATCCAAGTTGATGCCTCCATTTCCTTTTCAATAAAATAAAAACACTCAAAGGCACCTAAGCATTGGTGCAGATTAAATGAGAAAATCCATATAACTGTTCACACAGTGCTGCTTAGTAAATATTCACTCCCATCACTATATTTATTTTTTATCACTTACATGTTCTCACAGCTGAATTTTTTTTCCATTCTCTGAGATCTAACTAACACAAACCCTATTTACTTCCCAAAATCCCTACAGAACAATAAATATATACTCTCTTCTCCATATTCTTATAACATTTATCTCTTATTGTCTTCTTAGTCCTTTCAGGTTGCTATAACAAAATACCTTAGACTGAATGATTTTTTTATAAACTTTAGAAATGGATTGCTCACGGTTCTGGAGACTGGGAAATCCAAGATCAAGGCACCTGAAGATATGATGTCTGGTGAAGGTGGCACCTCCTGTGGGTTCTCACATGGCAGAAAAGCAGGAAGGGCTAACACATTCCCTTAGTCCCTTGTATAAAGTCACTCATCTAATTTGTGAGAGTGCTGTCCTAGTGACCTCATCAGATCCCAAAGGTCCCACTCTTAACACTATGACCTCAGTGCTTTGGTTTCCACATGTGAATCTGAGAGGGGCACATACATTCTGACCATAGCAAAGATTTGATCGTGTTCTGAACATTCTATAAGGCAGTGTGCTGTAAAAGCCAAGACTTTGAAACCCAACACCCTAAATCTAATCCTAGTTCCTCCATTTACCAGCTTTGCACACTTGAGTATTTAACTTCTCTGCACTTCAGTTTCCTCATCAGGGAAAAAAAAAAAAGGAGTAATAATAGTGCCTATTCTCAAAGGCTGTAAGAATTAATAGATGCAAAGCATTTAGACACCAAGCAGCACATAACAAAGGCCAAGTCAGTGTTTGCCACCATTATTTTATTATCATCCCATAAAACACCCTGCCAAGATGATCATCCCACATGAGCTTCCCAATAAATGCCAAATTATTTGTTTATAAACACAGTGAGGCACCTATTTAGAGAATGCACAAGCACCATCACAGAACTGGTTCTGCATGGGCCCATCCTACACTGACCCATTTCCTCACAGAAGTAAAAAGGAAGTAATGCTGAGAAGCACCTGCTGTATGTGTGGCTTGCGGTGCCACACAATAAACATTACCTAATTATCTTACCGAGCTCTACCTAGAAACTATTCCCTAAATCTGACGGCATTTTACCACCTCCCCTGCTCACGTCCTACTCTAAGCCATCATCTTCTCCATCTTAGACTACTGCAGAAGCCTCATGGACTGATACCCCTCATTCTTTCTTGACCCCCTTCCCCAACAACAGATTCTGAATACAGGATTTAAATTCATTTTAGAACACAAATTATCTCACTCCTTGGAACATCCCAACTTTATTTTCCTTGGCTTTCCCTCTCCACTGATAGCCATCGCACCAGCCTCAGGCCTGTTTCTTTTTGGTACTGGAAACCTAACCCAAAAGGATGCTTTACCACTGAGCTACATCCCAAGCCCTTTTTGGTTTTTTGAGACGAGGTCTCACTATGTTGTTTAGGGTCCCATTAAGTAGGTGAGGCTGGCCTTAAACTTAAGGTCCCCGTGCCTCAGCCTCCCAAGTTACAGGAACTATAGGCATACACCAGGGCAACTGACCTACCTCTTGCCCTCCCATCTCCTTCAATCTTCATTCCAAACACAAAACTGTGGTCATGGCTCACTCCATCAGTTTAGTAAATCTCTGTTCAACTGTGCCCAAGAGTCCTTCCTTAAACCCCCAAATAATACAATCATACCTTGTGACTCACTGCTCCTTACCTTTGCTTTAACGGTCTTCAAGGCATTTGTTATAACCTGACATCAGTTCATTGTTCCAAGGGGGCAGATCTTGTCTACTGTGCAACGCTCCAGCCCTTAAGGTTGAGCACCGTCAAGTATAAATAGCAAGTGCTCAATACGCGCTTATTGAATGACTTCTTCCCAGCTTGGAAGATGATTTAAAAGGTGAAGTAGAAAGTATACCTAGTTTTAAAAGTCAGCAGTCTGCTAGCAGCCAGAATTCAAGCAGATATCTCCAATCCATTTAACCACTACAAGAGATCCTCAAAGCAGGAGCCAAGTATAGCAGGAGGTCAGCTAGACACATTCAAAACCATTATGGGGCATTTAAAATCTCAAGAGTTGCGACTGCCTTCTCCCACTAATGACTTGAGTAAGGAAAATCACTACAGTGAACCTCTGCCCACCTCTTATCCTGCTGTCCTCCCTCACCAGAAGAGTTGTGCATATCCCTTTGGTTAAGCTGGGAAAGAAACAATTGAAAACCTTAACTTTGAATTAAAACACTTCACTAAGCCATAGGGTCATTCAGCATTCAATGAATGCATTACCTCTGCTAGACTATAACACCTTTTAGAAGAAAAAAGCAAAAGTCTAATTGAATTCTATTATATGTTTAATCCATTTTAAAAACTGCATCATAAAATCAGAAACATAACCTTGGCATGAACAGAAACTGAATATATGATGAAATAATACACTGAAATAATCATAGAACTGAAAAGAATCTTAGAAAAGAGCTTAAAAAAAATTACACTGTTGAATGAATAATGAAACTTTTCAATGTCTTACAATACAAGGCTTACATAGTCTTATAACAATGAAAGTTTATTGTATTCCAGAACATTAGTTACCAATGGAGCAGAACCACCTCCCAGTTGATATCCAGAAGATGTGGGAAAATGTTGGTCATGATGACTAAGTAGCACCACTAGATAGAAAAGGTAACTTATGACACCCTACAATGGTACCCCAAATAGAAACCTCAGGTAAAATTTTTATTCCTCCAACTCTTCTAAATGGCACTGGGCATTACAGATGGTAAAAGAAAACAGTGTCCCTGCCTTCATATACTAATAAACAGAGCATAAGTAGCTAATTCCTTGGAAAATCAGAGGTCTTCATATGGATAACCTCCTGAAATAACTAGATGAGGCCAAAGTCTTACAGAAATCTAGAACATAATCATAATAAACAGTTATAATGGTATTAGTATATCAAGCAAACTCACTTTTTAATATTGAGATATTAACTCCAAGTATTCATAAAGACAACATTCAAGTTTGTTTCCCACAATCAAGCGAAAGGGAAAGTGGTTAAGAGATAATGTAATTGTCATACAACTCCATCCCATAATATAGAGTATAGTGTAAAGGATAAAGGTCAGAACTTCTTATTCACTAACTTACTTATTATGATAGCATGAGTGCTTAGCCCCGAAAAGCACGCTATTGGTCATTTGACATCCTTCTCCACTAGTGTTCATTCACCAAACTTATCATGTGGCAAACTAAAAACCCTTACAGGAAGCCAAGTTCCATCAATCTGGGTCTTCTCTCTTAGATGTGGTCACCCACAGACTCTGACCTCCTCTGACTTGTCCTCTACCTTGACCACTACTCCTCCCACACTCAACAAAGCATATCCATCTGCTTGTATTTTTCCCTCAGGCTTGTATTGCTTGTCATAGTCAACAGTTTGGAAAGTGTTTACAAGCCATCTGTGCAGGATCTCATGGTATTCTCATGGCTGCATTAGGAGGAAATTCCCAGGTCTAGTCTGATGTCGCACAGTAGAGAAAAAGTGCAGCCCAAATTCTAAGAGTTGGATTCCACAACCTGTGCTGTTAACTCTGATGCCTCCTTATACTTGTAAGACTGATTTAACAATAGGGAGATTATCAAAGACTTCAGAGTTTCCCTTGGCTATATCTTCTATGCAAAAAGCACTTATCTTCCCTAGGGAAATGCTGCTTAAACATACCACACCTTGCAAATTCAAATTTATATACCTTTCAGTTTGTGGGTGTGTCTGTGTAAGTGGTTAACTATGGAAGCCTATATCCATTCCATGTAACTGCCTGCAATTTAAAAGCCTATAACAAATTAATGGATAACATTATTAAGGTTACTGTATAAGATAATGGCAATACAGAATTTAGGTTATTAAAATGTATTTTTCATCTATAACTGCAAAAGACAGTCGGTGCAGGACCAGAGTACAACTGATGCAGTACAACAACACAAAGCCAAAATCAAATAATCAAACAAGACCAAAATAAGTGTTCACCGACCACATGAACAGCCAACAGGAGTGGTGAAAAACTGCTGGACTAGGAGAGAAGTTATTGGATATTAAACATACCTGACCAAAATCCGAAAGAACTGACTTTAAATGAAAGGCAAAAGAAGCAATCCATCTCACACAGGCAGATGAATAGATAAACAAAAGTACGGTCGATACACACACCAGAATCCAAAGAATTAAACCAAACAGAAATCCTGCTGTAAGATGTCTGAATCTTGAAGACAACATGCTAAGTGAAACTAGCCAGGCACAAAAAGGATAAATTCTGCATTATTCTACACACGTGAGTTATCATAAGTAGTCAAATTCTTAGAAATAGAAAGCAGAATGGTGGTTACCAGGGACAGAGAGGTAGGGCACTGTTGTTTATAGAGCATATAGTTTCAGTTTTGCACGATGAAAAAGTTCTGGAAATGTTTCACAACAGTGTAAATATACTTACCACTACTGAACAGTACACTGAAAAATGGTTAAGATGCCAAATTTTGTGTTTTTTACCTCAACAAAAAGGGGATGGGAAAATAGAATAAACTCCCTGTACATACCTGGAATTTTTTCTCTCCTTTTGAGAGCCAAGTCTTAAACGTGTAGTACCATCACTCCAAGACATTCCCCTGCCTTTTCCATTCCTCCTTAATCCTTCATTAATACCACCCACACAGTAATGTAGATATCACAATGTCTGGATACCAATCCAAGCTTCCCTACTTTTTAAACTGTGTACCTTCATTAAGTTAAGCTTTCCTGAAGGTCAGGTTCCTCATTTGTAAAATGAGGATAATATACCTCAGATCTTGTAAAATTTCTCATGGATTAAACAAGAAAAATATGTAGGGTCTATATAACTGTACCTGACATAAGCAACAAGTGCACAATAAATAATTCATCTGTTATATACAATCCTACACTTGATCACCTTCATATGATATTAATGCTTTTGGTTTGAGTGGCATTCTTCAGATGCCCAGTAATGTTCCTTTAAATGAGCACTGTAAACTCTTCTTCAATAAAACCACAAAGCACTTAACATAGCAGTAAGCATAGTTTTATTAATTTTGTAAAATATAGAGGTGGTTAGCATTTTGAGATTGATGGATATACCCAAACACTTTAGACCTAAGATACAAACTTAAGCGATTACCAAGGATTGCAGCTCTGCCACATGCAACCAATGCAGCCTTGGGAAATTCCTTCCTTTGCTGAACCTTACTATTGTCTCCTGAAGGCAGGGATGAGAATGTCTACCTAACAGGGCTGTTTTGAGGGTGATACTAGTGAATATGCATAAGGATCTTAGAATGATATCTGGAGAACAATGAATATTTAGTTAGTAGCTGCTAGAATAACTGAGGTTTGATTTTAAAATAGGTTCTAGGGAACATCAGTTTAGGCTTAGATCAAAGAGAAAGGATTATTCTGAGTAATGCTTCTATTATTTTTCTTACTGTGCATCTGAAAAACAACTCTCAAAACCTAGAATTAATATCCATTTGACAGCCAAGAGTTCTAATTCCTTTAGTTGGTATGAGAAGTTATTAGTAGCACAGTTAATACCTAGGTTTCAGTGTTTTAGATAATATCTTAATAGTTATGTGCTTGATAATCTCTTAGCTTCAGTAGGTCTTTCTCCTTTCAAGGTGCCCATCTAGATTTTAAGCTCATTAGCTGAGGTTTGGGACTTCTTTTAAATTCTAATGGAGAGATCTTTAAAGTAGAGTCATGATTCTTGGGAACCAAAGGAAGATTTCATCTCCTGGAGTTTTTCCAGGGGCAGAAGGAATGATGAAAGGGAAGGTTAGGTTAAGCTAAGCATGTGTCACTGCAGAGAACTCCCACCTGTGTGCCGTAATACCTGGGCACTTGCTCCTGGATGCCACATCTGTATCCTAATAGCTAAAAGGAGAATCAGATTACTTTGACCTCTTGAACAGAGCATGGGCACAAGTCCTTCAGGATTCTGTCCCACTACATGATATTTTGGACAGAGCTTTAATGTTTAAATTTACTCAGCTGAAAAGGCATAATATTATATTTAAGTACAAGCATTTTTAAATGTACATTCATACTGTGTAACATTTTTGTATGTACACTATATTCCAATTTCAACATTTTAGTACAAATGTGAACTCATAATCTTTCTGACTTTTAAGAATCACATTTTTAGACCAACAACCAGATGTTTCAAAATAGCCTACTGTGAACATTTCCTCTCTTTGCATTTATAAATAGCACCCTGACCTCTTTTCCAACTGAATTTGAGGCCTTCCTATTAGTTCAATAATTATTAAAGTTTCTTTTTTCTTTATGAAAGTACCTCAACAAATGTCTCCTAACTTGTTGGTCCATTTATTTAGGATTTATTCATTCAATAAATATTTAAAGAACACTACTCACTCCAAGATAATAGTGGGAAATATTTGCAATTCAAGATAACAGTATCTATTATCTCATTTGAGAATAGTGCCAAGGGCTACAAAGAAAGTGAAGATACAGTGTCTTCACTGGAAGAGTTTAAAACAAAGGGGTAGATTAGACATGACAAGGAGGAAAGGAAAATGACATGCAAATCAACAATCCATCCTTGACTGCTGAGCACTAGAAGGAAGAATATCAAAACAAAACCAAGCAAAATTTTTTGGAAGAATCTGATGGAGCCCCCCAAAAAAGCACTTAAATCATAGTAACATGAAAAATCAAATTTTGTGACCTTTCTTTTGGTTTGTTTTAGTGGTGTTCTATTTTTAAGCACACAGAGAAGAAGCATCTTGTTTCAGGAGTACTTAGGAACTCGAAACCTCTCAAATCAACCCCACGAATATCGAAAAACACTGAGGCATTTCAGAGCTTTGCCAATGGAGTAGTTGATGTACCAGCAAGTGCAGAGGGTTTCAAGATGTATTCATACAAAAAAGTGTTACAGAAGGAGATGCCACATCTGAAAGTAGAACCAATGACATCAAGAAGTCACACAAGGAGAAGATAAACACTGACAACAGCAAGGAGGCAGAGTGGCTGGGAAGGATTCAGGGTTCCACAAGTAATAAAAGGTGAAGCTGGAATGGCAGGCTGCTGTTAGTTGTGGAGGGCTCAGACCAACAACACAAGGAATGTACACTTCTTGAAGATTGTAGTGACAAAATCTCTGTAGCCCCTCCCACAATCATACCCCAGGAGCCCAGGTCACCTGACAATCAGAATGGAGACCACAATTTCCTTCCACTCTTCTAAAGATCAAACCTCATCCTAAAGCTATGTAATGGAACCAGCTCTGTCCTTTTTGCATCCTATTTTTGTGGCAACCATCAGAACTGACAAATTATCAACCCGTCCCTGGGCATTCTCTCACCTACGCACATATATCATATATATATATATATATATATATATATATATATATATATATATATATATGAATAAGAGAAAAATAATTCCTCTACCTCCCACAAGTGCTTTTTAATTCCAAAGCTACTCAACAAAATGACTACTCCAACCCAGAATAGGACCTCTGCTCCCTCTCAATCAAGGGTAAACAAATCAGCTTATGCTGAAACTATAACAAAATTAGAAGAGACTAACATTGAGTAAAGTTTCAATTTAAAAAAAAAAAAAAACTACTATTACATATATAAACAGGCCAGCAGTTTTTTAAAATGACTAAAATAATAAACGATCTGACAGAAAAAAATTAAGATGGCATCCCTTAGCCTCTATTTTCACATCTATCCCATTTGGTCAAAGTACTGTAATTCTGCACCTAATGAATACTTTATAAGGAATTCCAAAAATGTCTATAGTTTAGTATACAGAAAAGTTGGGTCCAATAAATGAGTCAATAAATAAATGGGGTATAGGGGAAACATGTTAAAAGAAGGCATTAAAGCAATGACTATCATTGATACTCAGCATTTTTATAGTCACTTTCACCAAACTTTGAGTTGGAAGGAAGTGGGTTAGAAAGTTAAAAAACAAAGAGAAAAATCCCTTCTTTGATATCACAAAGTCTACAACCCTGAGTCTGAGGTAGGTTTCAAAAACTTGAGTTTCGCCATGCTAATGTAAAAAATTCCTAAGCAAACTACAATTCATTATAATCCTGTTCTGTATATAACCGCAGTAACTAAGAGCAGTTAAATCTGCAAAGTATCCATTGGATACCTATGAGCACCACTGTAAGTACTTGTGATATTTTAAAAAAAAATGAATTTGTTTTTAAATGTACC
The DNA here is from genome assembly GCF_045843805.1 of Urocitellus parryii. Taxonomy (NCBI): domain Eukaryota; kingdom Metazoa; phylum Chordata; class Mammalia; order Rodentia; family Sciuridae; genus Urocitellus; species Urocitellus parryii. The sequence goes on along the minus strand of NC_135540.1, from coordinate 117,436,185 downwards.
GTCAGCTCCTCCTTTCAGACAATCCATATAAAATCTGAAAGGATAACAGAGGAAGGAAAAAATACAAACACACGCACATACACATAAATAAGTTTTAACAAGCCACTGGACTTACCCTCTGGGTACATTTTAATTTAAAGAAATCTTTGATTACTGATAAATCAATCTATATAAAATCCTCTTGGTGTTAAGACCCACCTTAAATGCGTGTATTAAATATCTGTTTGGGGAAAAGCCAGAGAATTATTTCCATTTTAGCTCTAACCTACTTCCATGACCCAATTTTTTTCTTTTTAAAACATTGTTAACAGTGGAATGTCATGAGATTTTTCCTTCCATATTTCTTTTTCAAGTGTATGAAAGTCATAAGTGAGAATTCAGAGGTATTTTTTTTTCCTTAAAAAAGTTAGCTTCCTTTTTAAAACACCCATAACTTCACCTTCCAATTACTTATGGGCAACGTTCCATAGATTTGAGCTGGTGTAGAGTGCTTAAGTGCAGGGGAATCAATACTAAGCTTGTAAGTACAATACTATTATTGGTAATAACAATGACATCCAATTAAATGTACTTTTAAAAATAGCTTATTTTCAATACACTAAAAAAGAAAAAAAAAAAAAAAACCCCAAAGGATATATTCCACTGAGCAGCCTACTTCAAGGGCAAGCTTACAAAAGAATTAAAAAAAAAAAAAAAAAAAAAAGTTGCCCTCACCATACAAATCTGCAACAACCCTAGGATGTCATTCTTCCACACTAACATAATTGTCTTGTATTTTTCTGATTATCAAAGGCTATAGTTCACAATATAATTCACTAAGCCTTCCCCCAAATCAAAATAACTTCAGATCAACCCAAGGAGGTGGGTCAAGTGTCCAAGAAAACAAGCCAAAGCGAAATAAAATAAAAACTTACTTTAATAAATAGGATGGACACCAATTCTCCCAAGAGAACTGTCTCCAAAAAGTAAAGGAGAAATATCAATCTAGTAAAGCACTCCCTACAGGTCCCCGTGAAAGGAGTTGGGTTCAGGCAGGTGGAGGCCTGAATGATTGTAATTAATTAACAGGCCTGTTGTTTTAAAGTGTATGACAAGCCGTGTGTGGGGGAGCACAGAGACCCGGTCAAAGTCATTATCTATACCGAGAAAATAACTTGGTGCCTGAAACTCCCTACAGCTCCCTTTTATAGGAAGGCGGGGGGAATGGAGGGGCAGTCTAGTTGTCTATCTGGATTGTCACCCGACCGGGTCAAATCCCAGAAGTGAGTGGAGTTTTTGTATCACTTACCGGCTTCTGGTTTCCTTTTAGACTCCCACGCGCAGGAGCAAAAATCCAAAGATCAGAAACCAGAGCTGAGCACTTTGCGCTCTGGAAATTTACCCAAAGAAGTGCCGAAAAGCCCCGGCCCATCCTAAAGCTGTCCTCCCACCCCGGGTCCGAGCCACACCAGCCCGACCCACCACCGTCCCCGGCTACTCGCCTTGGCCGCCGAGCTCCGAAAACGAGGCGAGGCGGAGCTGGGGAACCCCAACACGGGCGTCTGTCCCTGCCCGGGACGCTCGCTCCTCACTCTGCCCCCCGCGCGGGGCTTCCTCCTTCGCAGTCTCTGCCGGCTGCCCGCAGCCGCGTTTGCTGCCGGGCGGCGGCCGCGCGGGCGGCGCTGTTACTCCGGCCCGTGAGCCGCGGCCGCCGCACCTGGAGGCGGAGAGCGCAGCGAGCGCGGCCCGCGGAACTGCGCGCAGCTCCGGAAGCGCCGCGCCCGCCGCCGGCGCCCTGCCCAGGTGCTCCCGCGCCGCGCCTCCACGGCTTCCTCCTGGCCCGCGGGGGCGGGGAGTCGGCGCCCCGCGCGGGGGCAGCCCGAGCTCAGTGGCGGGGGCCGCCGAGCCGGCAGCCCTGGTTCCGCAGCATAGTTGAGCGACTGACTCAGTCGGCCGCGACTTGGCCGCGCCTGACACCCTCGCCACCTGGCGCACCTCGGCCCGGAGTCGTCCGGCCGGGCTGGCGATGCTGCGAGGGTGCGTCCCTGAGCCCAGAGCGACGCGGGCATTACCACCCTCCCAGGAGGGAGATGCTGCCACCCTTTCCCGGCTCCTGCGGGCCAGTTGGTTTGTCTGTGCGCAGTAATGGGGGATTGATTGTCAAATGGGCGGAACCTCGCGGCGACTGGTTATTAGAATTACTCTACTTACTAAGTACTTTCCCGTGCACCTCAGCATTTCCCACACGGAAGACTCATCTGGTGGCTAATTTCCCCAGGCTGCTGCTTGGTAAATTTGCCTTTAGTTGGCCCAGGAATCAGTATTATTTAGGAAGACCGCGGTATATTTAGGCTGAGCCTATTATATAAGATGCTTTCTCACGTCATCCCTACTGGGAAGAGTTGATATTCCCATTTTCTAGTTGAGAAACTGAACAACTTGCCCAAGTAGCCATAGTTTTAAGCACATAACAGTAAGTTTCAATATAGATCTGAATTCTTTTCCCTGAGGAATACAGGCTCACCACTGCTTTTTGAAATTCGTCTTTCTTTTATTTTTCCCCTGGAAGGGAGGAGAGAGAGATTATTAGATCCTATCCCGGAAGGACTTTTCCTCTCTGAGTCAGACATTGATACTCTGTTCTTTGATGTAATGTGAAGGAAGAAAAAAAAAAAATCTCAGAAAACCCTTATGGACTCCAAATATTGAAGAGTCTGTAAAATCGAATTGTTTGCAAAACCGCTCATAGAACAACTCCTTTTTTTTAGGTTTTTCTTTTCTTTTCCCTGGTTCTTCTTCTTTTTCTTCTTCTTCTGTTTTTAGTAAACATCTCTCCAGAGAGTGTACCTGAAATTCTCCCTTAAAAGGTGAAATCTTACCTCCCCCCATC